>NC_051154.1:245178939-245478939 GCF_013339745.2 Dermacentor silvarum
AACGGCGAATGCACGCGCATAAAGGTCAGGGCCCGTGTGGAGATTAAGAGACGGTGCGGACGAGCGATTAGCGCAGTTTGGCAAGGCGGCCCCCCCGCCCCCCGGGGGCCCCGCTCCTCCTGTGTCGGGTGCCGCTTGCTTGCTGGCTTCCGCTTCCTTGCTTGCGCGTGGGAGATGAGTGCGTTCGCCCTCCGTGATAGCGTGCGTGCCCGCACGCTTCCGCTCGGGCATACAGCGCGCGGTGAAGATTTTATCTATAGGGAACCTGACGGCGACGGCAACGGCGACGGCGACGGCAGAAATCCGTTGAAGTGTCCATATAATTGATATCGCAATAAAAAGATAGTAAATCCTTTCTATCATATATCCAAGAGCGCGAGCAGCACAGGAAATTTAGGTGTAGCCGGCTACATAAAGGGAAGTGTATTTTTTTCTTAACATCGTATAAAAAAGGTCTTGGACATTTAAAAAATACATTTTGGGCTTTTACGTGCCAACATCACGATGTGATTGTGAGGCACGCTGTAGTGGGGGACTCAGGATTAATTTATACCACGTACCTGGGGGTCTTTAACGTGCACACAATTCACGACACACGGGTGTTCTTGCATTTCGCCTACATCGAAATGCGGCCGCCGTGGCCGGAATTTGATCCCGCGAACTAGTGCTTAGGATTTTTCCCTTATGGTTGCTTTGTTTCTGCTCATATGTACTAGAAAAATTGACTTTTATTATCCAAATTGTTTAGTTTAAGATTTGGTATTGTTACTTGCCTAGTTTTTGACAAAGAACAGCGAAATTACCGTAATGCCAGTCAAACCTTTGTTTACTACGCCCGTAAATGATTATCAGTCACCACCTGAGCCTTTGATGCATAACGATGTCTCATACATCTTTAATTAAGGACCTTCACTTGCGCCAGTGGTCGCTTGACAAGTTATCAAGATATGCATTTCCACAACATCGATGTGGGCCTGCGGAATTAGCAGTGCAGCAGGGTCGTGCATCTACCATCTCTCTAATTGTTATCATTATTCATCCCGTTTTTGATTCCCCTTCTCCTCTTACCCTTTGCAGAGTAGTAGGCTAGAGCACAGTAACTCAGGCCGATCTCTCTGCATGTTATTCAATAAGATCTCTCTCTCTCTCTTTCTTTAAGCGCCACAGTGATTTCTGCCCTTGGTGTAGCCATCTTGCTTTGTTCACGGGGTTGCATATTACCCAGATTTTTACACCCAGTCTCGCTTTGCTCAGTGATCCTCCTCACCCCCCTCCCACTCCCGTATCCTCTTTTTTTTCTTGTTTTTCGTTCACTGTTGGCTCTAATTTCCTGAGGACCTCTGTCTGAAGCGAGCTTAAGGTTGATTGTATATTGCATTACTTTTCACAATATACCGAACTACTAGACACGTGAAAGTCAGTACAAACTCTCGTAACGACACCTTGCGACGCTTTTTAGAGCAACAAACATGCTAGAAAGGATTTGTGTACACTTTAGCTGTTATAGTTGAAGGAAAAAAATGCCTGAAGAATAACTTTGTAAACCTAGTTATCACGAGTGAAAGGACTGCTTGGCTTGGTTTTTCAAAGAATATGCACACAGTGTTACATTAATGCACGCTTCCGCCTTGGTAAGCTACTCCATAACGTGCTAATTGTCCCCCCTTTGCTCCGGTGTTTCGGCAGCCAACTTTGCCGTTGCTTGAGATTTCGCAGCCTGCCGTCTAGCTATATCTACTGGATGATTGGATTCAACCGGTCGCTTGCGCTGAAGTGCACACCCAGACAACCCAGCCGGCGTGCCATCCATGGCGAGACTGAGCGACCAATCGCCGGCGAAGCAGCCGTTAAACCCACACCTAGTCACGTAGTACCGCAGCGGCGAGGCTCCGAGCGAGCGCATCTGCGACGCATCTCCACAGCGGATCACGTGGCGCGACGTCACACCTGCCACACTTGCGCTCCGCCGGCTGAAGGTCATTGCGACGCAATGAATGACCTTGCGAGACAGCGTAGTAGACCTTTCGCTCTAAAACTGGATGTTTATAACTTAGTCACCGCCGAAGCTTTGCACCGGCAGCTGAGCAGAATTTGGTTGGTCTCTCCAATTTGTATAATGACTGTGTGTCCTCTGGTTTAATTCTACGGCACAACACCCGAGCTAGTCACGTCTACGCCTTTGGTAATGCGGTATTCAGAAGTACATGCACAAAAACGCTAGAACTTCGCTGGTTAAATAATTGCGCTAGGGTGTTCAGTGGTACCTACATAAATATGTGATCGAGAAACTGACAGATTGTTGTATTTTATGCTTCGTATGGGCGCAGGTTGACCTTCGACAGCTGATGATGAGCTGCTGTTCCCCATTGGCGGAGCACGCGAGCCGCACCTTGACCAAGCGCAGCTGCTCGCACGGCGGCTCCCTCCGAAGCAGCACGATAGTAATGTCCACTGCCGCTGCAGGCGCCAACCACGTGGGCGCCTCGAGCCTGCGCCGGCACCAACGCTGCGACGGCTTCCACGCTTCGTCCACTGTCATGGTGCCCCTGCGTAACCTAGGTCTCTCTGGACAGCATGCTAACTCGGGCGGCGGCGGTGGAGGCCCATCCACCCGGGTTCCGATTTACGCGTAGAAAAAAAAAAAGGGAGAGGGGGGGGGGGGTGGTTCACCACACTGTGTCGGGGCCACGCGCTGCCAGTAAAACTCAAGAAGCCTACTCTTCTAAGAACTTTGCTCGAATGCGTGTCGTGAGATTAGCAACCTTGTGAATCTCCAGTGAACGCATTTCTTGTTTCAGATGAGAATAAGTGACATCTTCCATAGTGTTTACCAATTGTCGCAGGGAACCCACTAATTACAGTGTATCCAGCAGAACCGTGTGACAACGTTATATCCGTGGGACTCAACATCACCAGATACCAGTTCGCCGCTCAGTGACGTGATAGAAGGGTCACAGGTCCCTGCATTTCACGTATATGGCAGAGAGAGACGGAGAGAAAGCTGCTGCAAGAATAGAGGGAGCTTGTGGCGTTTTTGAAACCCGATGCGTGCTACTCTCTATTGGATGGAAATGGGTGCCAAAGGCACAAGGAGGAAGGGGACGGAGAAGAGTGAGAAAAAAAATAGGAAAAGAAAAAGACAAGGCACACACTCTTTATCCGTCAGTTTCTTTCTCCAATGCATCGTGTGTACTTTCTACTTTATTATTCTCTCAATTTGCCCACATCTTCCCCGTTATACATATCTGCTTTTCTTTTAGTGTAAATAGCGCATAGTACGCCCCCTCCGTCCCCCTCTTCCCCACCAGGTCAGAATATGTGCGAATATGTGTATAAGTCTACGGTACGCGCGAATTGCAAGGTAATGAGCCAACACTGGCACCAGAGATGTTGAAAATCTCACGTACAACCTGTAAACATATTTCAGGATACTCTGCTGAATGCTAAGTGTTTTGATATGTGTGGTATACACATCAATAAAACTTCGGTTGGCACTAGTTGGTAAATAGATTTTAGGGTGAAAAAGATTAGCGCAAACAACAAGCACAACAACAAAGAAGACACGAGACAAGCACTGGCGCTGTGCTTGTCTCGTCTCTTCAATGTTCTTGTCCTTGATGTTTGCGCTGATCTTTTTCACCTTGGTAAACACAAGTCGCCAGGATACGTGCGTGATGGCCTGTAAAGAAGAAAACCGAGAGAAATCGTGGCTAGATTGGTAATACTTCTCACATGAATGAATAGGGTGCTAGTAAACGGAGGGGGGGGGGGGGGACTTAGGTTTCGCTATTTCTCGTTGGTCTATTTTGTTTGTGAAGTCCTCTAAGGCAGCGATTACCAAAGTTTCCTTAACGATGAGAATTTTGTGAATGTGCACCATGATTAGTTTCGCTGCCGTTCTAACATGGCATGACGCTACATCTCCCTCATATGATCATAACGGGTGCTCAGATATGTTTGTAAACACGGGACCACATGCCCTTTCCACTTCTTCATGCAGTAGACTGTGTGACTTCTTTTCATAATGTTCCAACGCAAACGTTTTCGTAGCCATTACTGAGAGAATTCTGGGAATGTTTGTTTGGAATCTCGAAGCGCATAAAAACTCGAGATATGACGGAATGCCAGAGGATGTGCATATATATATCTTGTGAATTACGGTGGCCTACTGTGGTGGTTACGCATGCGTGGTACATGAATCACGCGAATTAATTTCTTGACTGTGGGCGAAGTTCACTAGCCACCATCTTTTGTGTGTTCACAAGTTCATGTATTCGATATCATAAAACAGCGGTGCTGAGTGAGCGTATACAGACTAGGACAATGTATCACGCGCTTGCTATATTCATGTATATTTCTCACCTGTACAGTCTGTGTGTCCTTGCATCATTCGCACGGAAAGCTGATAAGATAAAGGCACATATTGCACGCTCCATTTTTCCTTTATCTATCACAATCAAAACACAAACGTTGATTACAACACTTCCGTTTGTATCAATATTTTGTGTTCTAGATATAGGCTAGGTGTCTTCACTTGTGACCACGCCTGCTCTGATGAGCTCTGTTGGCTCATTGTTGAGTTGACCAAGCATGAGCTCATTTCTGTTCCAAAATGCAGGCAGAAGCTCAAGAATAAAATGCTCAGCTCATCGCGTGGTGATAGAAAAGCGAATGTACTATCACGTGCGTACAAACGCTATCGTAAAGGTTTCCTGGTGAGATCCATCCCCCCTGCCAAAAAGAGTGCTGTTTAGTCTTCAAGCACTGGCACATGTTCAGCCTAGCTACGATCATATTTCATCTCTCAGCATGCCTGCATGAATGACAACGGATTTTATTTGATATATAGGGTTTGTGATCACCATGCAAATGTCTTTACTGCTATAAACATTATACACTGTGGATAGATAAAGAAAAAAAGAACTTTCGAATTCTAGAACTTATCACTAATAAATATGCTATCTGATAATGCTGACTACAATGGAAAGCCAACGGCCAGGAAAAAGGTCAGTATAAATGAACAGTTCCGTTTTTTTTTTCATTATCGCGAAATCCAGCCTTTATTTGTATGGATGTCAGATGTAAACGGAGACTGTACTCAGTGAGTCGGCTTAGTAACTACCTTTAATCTGAAGTTATTTCGATGTTTTTGTTGATTACTTGTGACGTGTTGCGCAAAGAACAAATTCTGTTTTGTTTTGTTTTGTGGCAGGATGTAGGTCAAAGGTGGCTGCTGCAAGGAGGATGCAGAGGGCGTGACAGGAGATGTTGAACGTGTCGACTATTACGACTCTAATTTCATACCTGTACCTGCACGAGAAAGCCACGCCTAACTTCAGAGCGGCTGACTTTGCTTAGTTAACCAGTGCTAACTAAAATAACTTCGATTCCTTTTGTTTCATTAAAAGTTTCGTTGAAAATATTATTTATTGCTGTCCTAAGTTCCACAGTTGGGCTTTGTACCCGCTGCATCCAGAGTAATTCTGACGTTAGAAGGAGATTTTAATGCGAAAGCATCAAATGGCCCATTTAGTGAAAAAGCTGGCGTCTGTCGTCTGGACAAGCAAAAAACGGCACCTAAATTCCCATTGGCTGCGGCACCACGCCACGTGCGCGCCTCGACGGCGAAAGTGGACACCTGCTGCCGCGATAGCATGCAAGGTATTGCGTGAGGGGAGAGGTCATCGCAGCGACGCCACGTCACCCTCGCTCTCGCCAGCCTGTGTTATCAGCGCGTTTCTTGCGCATGCAAGCTCTCGCCTGCGTCCTAAATGCGCCTCGCTAATCGCTATAAAGAAGTAATGTATACAAACAGAACAAATTCGTAACGAAAAACGCTGGTGGTAGTGAGTTTCGAGCCTACGATCCCACGCTCAGGAGACGTGTGTCTTACTCACTGGTCTAAGCCACCGCCTCCTAGATAGCAGTCCTGTGTAATCTGCTATATGACGTCATGCTACTTGGACCTAAATTTTCGTTGCCAAGCCCAGCATGACGACAGCGGTGACGTCACGATCACCACGGCTTACTCAGCAGCGTACCCATGAGATTCTATGGCAGTCGTACAAGGTAGCAAGACGTCATGGATCGAAGTGCACCATCCTTCTGCTATCTAGGAGGCGTTGGCCAAGCGTTTCAGCGAGTGAGGAGTTCGTAATTCGAAGGACCGCTCAGCGGCGTTCAACTGGGCATTTATGCTTTCGCACTTACAACTCATAGGAAGTGCTTGGTTGTCCTTGTATTTCTTTCTGTTTAACTAATTTTTGATATTGAAATGTGCCCTCAAACGCTAAAAATGTGCTCATAGATAGGCACTGATTCAATTCAAATAAAGTAAAAAAGTCCATTCTATTTGAAATAAATAACTGTGCAGGCTTGAGCCAGTTAGGATCTGTAATGCATGATGGTGGGTTTCAGGCGCTTGTGCCAGTCTCATCATGCCTTTTGTCCGCTAGTTTGCGCGCGAAGACCCACTAGCATGGTTTAGAGAAAATGATTTTTCTAATCCCTATTACCTGTAAAAATTTTCATTGAAGCACTGATATATTTGACGGAAGATAATGTCCCAAATAATTCGTAAAGACGAGTTCAAAATTTCATGAGTTTGTAGTGAAACCGGTATGCTAATTCCTTTTGCAAACAGTACTTAGTAGACCACTCGCAGAAAAAAATGGCATCCGATATTTCTCACTGAATATTTATGACAGTCGTCTTTGTTTTTGAAAAAGATTTATCGATGGATAAATGGTCTACATCCCAGCCAAGCATTAGTTTCAGTCTATCCTTGCTTTAAACGTCTTAAAAGACAGGATTAACAGCATTGAGGCATCTATTGTCGTTACTTAGCTACACAGCTGAACAGAGAATTTCAATATTTACATGACTGGCGGCTTGAATGTTATAACTATCTTTTTTTATTGTCCACGATCAAAATTCATCTCCCTACAATCGCTACTATTTAGCTCGTTCTGTATTTTATGTACAAAAAGTTTCTTCCTGTTCACGTGAGCAGTACGTATAAAAATAGGAAAATTGCAGTATGCCTTGCGGTGACGCTCGCTTTCTTAGGTTCAAGGACAGAAAGTTTCAACTAAAACGAAAAGCGAAAGCTTTGACTTTTCAAGATGATGACGCCAGTGCGGAGTCTTATGTAAGTCACAGATTACGTGCATTGTTGATAATCTTGGCTCACGTACAAGAAAATGCACTGTATCATTCGGTATATGTCACCTCTTTACTTCCAAATGAATGAGTCCATAACAAAACAACTGCGCGAGCACCGACGCCACTGTAGCATTTTTCACGTAGCGTCATATGCCACTTATTACGCAACAAGAATATAAGGCGGCGTCGGATGCTGAATTTTTAGATTATCTTACCGTACCGTGCAGGTAACGTATGTTGCTGCTAATTTTTACAACTGCAGCATGTGCACCTTTTATTCCCGTCTGACGAAGCCAATCAAGTGCACACTATAGGCATACGCGTTTAGTACCTGCAAATGACCCTATAGACCGGCGCCCTTTATTCCTACTGTTTCTTAAGTCTTACGCCTTGAATGTTTTATGCCACATGCTGTGAAGCACTCCCATGAACTAACTTTCATAAGTTATTCAATCGACACGCCATAGTTATCGTAAGCCGGTGTGCGATTTTGAAAACTTGGCGTGAACATTTCGGTCGTTTTGGAGATACAAGACAAGAACTGTGTAACAGCGTCGCAGCTCTGCGTTTCAAGAGATGCGCGAATTGACAAGAAAAAAAAAACAATGAAAGTAAGCTATATTCATTCTAGAGGCAAAAGCTGCATATTTAGAGTATATAATACCACCTTCAGAACGTAAAAATTGAACATTTCATACTTTTTCCGACTATTTCTACCGACTATCGATTGCAGCAAAGAGCGAAGAAATCGCATCGAAACGTCATTCGCATAGTTAACAGCATGTCAGTCAAAGAGGGCTTATTCAGTGGTGTCACTTCCTTACATAATTATAGATCTATGTGTTAGTATGCAGGAAAAATGCTGTTGAAATCACACTGCGTAGGGTTAACTTCCCCTTTCATGGATATAATCCGGGTTCTCACATTTGGTACTTGCGCATTTCAGTCCTAACAGTACAAGACACTGGTGGTGTTCAAAACCCGTTCTCTATGACTTGTTTCCGGCTCCCAGAATCGCGTCCGGTGCCTTCAGCCAGAAAAAAAGCATAGCCTTTAAGGCCCGTATTTTATATCAGAGGGCGCCACCCTATGAGGGGGGAACTTGGACACCACCTATTGTAACTACGTACTTCCGGGACCGTCATTTTTTAGCTTTGCTACCTTCTTGGTTAACGTATAGTGATTTCACGAACAGCGCATTCTCCCGCAATTTCAAAGTTTTAATTCGTCGTCGTCCCCGGCGTATATTTTCTCAGGGGAGAATTAAATGCGTCACTTTTCGCCGCGTTTCCTGTGTTGGGCACACGCGATGTCAAATTCGCGTTTACGATGTTTATGTCCTTACCTCACTTTTCGATCTCCGCGATCGTAGTGTGCCTGAAACAATCTAAATGTGATATTACAGCGAAGATATTTAGGAGAGTTCCGCAACAGGTTTCGTGAAGCGGTGAAGGCCGGCGTGCGACGGCGTGGTCGATATCAACTATAAATGCTACGCAACGTGTGTCGGCGCACCGAATTTGCTTTGAATCGCAATGATAAATAAGCATAAAATAAAAGTTACTTTGCGTATATTATTTTTTCGGTTTTTCTTTTTTCCAATAATGCGTAATTTATGTCTCTCACGTCGCGTTATACAGGTTCCACGTTGGATGTCAGCTAGGAGTTTGTATGGCTGCGGAAGTAAAACCTAACTGGTGTGTTGCTGGAACGCAGCCTTCGTAGGAGCAGTCACTTAGAACAGCCAACCACGACGACAGCCGATCGAAGGGGCAGTTTATGCTGAGTTCTAGCGACGCCGTGAGCCATCAAACAGACCCCTATTACTTCCGATTAGTGTGAGGACTCACTTGTACATCTCCGCCACCTTTGACGAATTAGATGCTCAGATTGGCATACATCAATAAACGATTTTTTCCCAATGACACTGTAAATAAACTGGCAGTATTCCTTTGTGCCCGACTGTTAATGGAAATCAGAATAATTTGTGAGTTTGTTGAGCCGCAGTACATTAAATGCTCAAGCTGTGCAAGAAAACAGCCGGGCACTGCAGATTTTTTTTTGTTCGCGACAGAAACTGCAATTCACATTTCATAATAATGGAACAGCAAACTCGCCATATGACCCGCCTCGAAAGAAGTCGTGATGCACTCTACCAATAGAATTCGCACCATTCTTCTTTGCAGAATATCTTAATGAACAAGTTTGCAAGAAAGAACCCATCTCAGCATTATTATTACAGCAAGTCTAAGAAACTTGGTGTTTGTTAAACTACTTTATCGCTGTGAATAAATTGTTGCATACCTCCAAGCAAACCCTTAGTCCTAATTTCAACCGTGGGCTACAAGAAAGTGGTAGAATTCCCCCCCCCCCCCCCATATTACTGAGAAATCGCAGAGGCTTGTTTGCGATAATAACGTCTACTAAATATCTATGACATGTCCCTCAGAAGCTGCTCGCAGTTGATGGCTAATGCATGGCTACGCAGGTGCACTGCTTGCGAGTAGTGCTGAGAAACTCGAGTGGTCGGCTTTTTAAAATGCTTGTATGTTGGCTCACTAAAAGCAAGTTAGACGCCGACGCGACTGAAGTACACTGTGCACTAATTTGAAATTTTCGTGGAGCAGCGCAGAAAAAAATCACTAAAAGGTGGGCAAAGGCAACGTATACAATAATAATAAGATAAAAGGCTGAGACGTCGGCCTGAACAAGTGTGGTCTAGCCAGCTTCTCAGCGTACATAAATAACAAAAAAAAAAACTACTGAACACATCGGTAAAATAGTTATTCTGACATAAAATCTAATATTTATCCCTAACAGTTATGGTGCCTGCCCAGCCTCCTTGTTAGAGTAGCGAAGGTAATGAAATTACCTCCTTCCAAACGAAAACTACAGGCAGGTGCCGCGAAAAATAAATGGGGTTGGGGGTGTTCTACGAGTCTGCAGCGAACAATTTTCGAAACCTTAGCGTCTCATAAACTTCCTGAACAAAATGTGTCTTTCACCGCGTTACCAAGATTTACAAGTTGTCAAGTTCGACTTGGATTATTTATAATCAAAGAGCAATTAGCGTATATATTTCAGTAGTTCGATTGATTAGCCGGCGAAGCCGTGTAATGCCTCTTGAAACCTTGCAAATTATGTTAAACATTGCCATATTATATATACCACTTAGTTGCTTAAGCTTATCTCAAGATGCCTGTATTATTTGATTGTTCGGAGCTACATCGGACAGCAATCCGTGCCTTAACTACATATATACTATTGCCGTTGTGTCACTGGCGCCATCGCGCTTGCAAGCTTAGTCATCGGACATTACTTGTCGCATGTTCAACCTCTACAGATATAAATATATACCGTGTCTGATCAGCACCAAGGTACAAACTGCTATCTGCTGCGTGACACTGGATTCTGTCTGCTCTACTGGTGCGCTGGGCCGGTTAACCTAACAGGGGATACCACAGACTGGGATCCCGACGCCGGGTGCAATGCGTTGGTACTAAGAAAACATTTTTTTTAAATAAGGTGTGATTACTCTACGACACTGTGAATATTTCAAAATAAAATTCGTCGTCCATCTAGCTGGTTCTTACCATGCCTGAAACATAAACATTTTTTTTTAAATCAGGAGTTATCCTTTAGACAATGCTCACGCGAGGACCGAGAGGACTAGTAGTTCTGCAGCGAGACTTTATACAAAGGCCAAAAATAAAGACGTTATCTGCACATGCTGTTCGAATTCCCCCTTATATAGATACCAGCATGCAAATGATGAGAATTTATCAATTGTCTCTTTATTAACGTGAAACACTGTAGGCGACGAACACGCTGCGCACTCTACATGGATAGCGCGTTATAAAGGCTAGCGAAAAGAATCCAGTGACCAGCTCTGCTTATCGTTGTGCGTCTCGTTCAGGTGGGCCTTGAAATAGTGTTGCCGTGGCGTGTTGAAAATAATGAAATATATATTGTTCCCACTGTAAACCAAACTTAAGATGGCACACGAGTATGGGTGCATACACTCTATTATCCCTGTGTGTTCCGTTCTCGTGAGCCTCGAACCAATGTTGCCATGCCGTGTTGAAACGAATGGAATATATACTCTGCCTGCTGTAAACCAAACTTAAAAGAGCCAAGAGTATGGCTGTATTCACTCCATTGTCATGGTAAAATAAAAGCGATGTTTTCGTCTTCAGCCATGTGTCTTTGTCATTCATTTCATGCCGTAAAGAGATGAGAAAAACGTATATATACAGGGTGTTTCAGGGAAAATTTTCAGAATTTATTTAAGGTGGCCTGTGGCAGATAGCCAAATTCTAGTTAATGAGCTGGTCTACTCGAAGAGGCGGACAGTACTTGCACAAAACATTGACATGCATAATCGACTAATTAACAAAAATTCACTAATTCAGTTTTTAACTAATTATCTGATGGCCCATATCGCAATTTACAAATTGTAGTCATGGAGTTCGCAAGGCGGATACACTTAAAATTAATTCTCAGGATGACACCAGTTTCGAGATATTAATTCCCGAACTTTGCGGAGGAATGCATTGGCGTTCCAGTTAATTTTGTGCTTCAATGCATAAAGCGACATTTTTTTAAAGAATTTAACTGGAACGCCAATGCATTTCTCCGCCAAGTTCGGGAATTAATATCTCGATACTGGTGTCATCCTGAGAATTAATTCCAAGTGTATCCGCCTTGCGAACTCCACGGCTACAATTTGTAAATTGCAATATGGGCCATCAGATAATTAGTCAAAAACCTAATTAGTGGATTTTTGTTAATTAGTCGCTTATGCATGTCAATTTTTTTGTGCAAGTAATGTCCGCCTCTTCGAGTAGACCAGCTGATTAACAAGAATTGGGCTATCTGCCACAGGCACGCTTTAAGAATTTTTGAAAGTGTTCGCTGAAACACCCTGTATATATATTATACGTACAAAAAGAAATATTGCACGGGCTTCTTATATACATGGTATCCCAACAATCATGCACCAAGATTTAAATATATGCAAATGCCACGTAGCTGGAAAGAACCAAGGTAATGTTCTTCGCCGTCGCTTGGAGATACTCAGATTACGTTTTGCATTCCGCCTAATTACATAATTAGTATAAATTAATTATTCAACTCCTCAAATATTGTATTTAGACGAAAAGTGTCAATAAGAAAATTGTAGAGCAACGTGAAAAACTCCTGATGCAGCTTTGTGTTGCTCAGTATACGTGCTACATAAAAGGGTTTTTCCGAGCGTGAAAGAAGCCCGGGAATACACACAAAATTGCCGTGCGACAAATTTCACTGCCTGATTCTGATCTCATATTCGGACCTTATCAAAACGTTTCCATTTAATAATTAGTGAACTGATTCGGTAGTCTAAGCTAATATTTTTTTAATAGTGCGGTTGACTGTTTTATTCAGGTTGAAGCAAAAGCGCGCATACTTCGTGCTCTTGAAAGCCATACAGATCTTCAAAACAAGTTATCGTGGATTGTCCAGTTATGGCCCATTTCACTTATCCCAATTGAGTGTGCCACATGAAAATGAGTGTGCCGCATTTGCTCCCATGGTACAGCTCTCTTAAACCTGTGGTACATGCAGCGAACCTTTACGACAAGTTTCATGCGTCGGAAAAAAAAAAAAAAAAGCAGCGGATGACGCAGCTTGTTGGCTCGCTTACGCTGCATGGAACCAAAGCAAGGCGGACGTTTTCGTGCATTCGCTGCATCGTTCTCAATGTGACAAAAAATGTAAAAGCATTTTAATATCTCTATGTGCAATGGATAAAGTAGCAGTTTTGTTATATTACTTATTTGGTAAGAATATACAAATTCTTAACGGCTTATTCATCTATCATTGTCCCTAAACTTTTCATTTCGATCGTTTACTGCGAGCCGGCAGGCAAAAGTAAACGAAAGACGAAAAAGAAAAAAAAAACGCACCATCACTCGTATATCCAGGCTATTATTGCCGCTTGAATTATTTCGAATGTAAGTGATAAATATTTTAATGGTATCATTGCTCAAAAAATGAAGGAAATCAGGCGGGATTCCAACACACGCATTTTACATGGGAGGCGGAGACGGTACCTCTGTACTTTTTCAAAAAGAAGGGCAAGAAGGTGGCTCTTTAGCAGATGACTTGTCACGTTGTCGGACGCGTTCAAAAATGTTGGTAAAACTGCGCCCAATTTTGGCTTGTTGCGACGCCTTTCCATTGGAATTTTAGGCGAATTATGCACATAACTCGTCCATGACGTAGCCAGAACCTGCGGTCGCTGCTAAAAGCGCCATTCTTTGCAAAACTTCGAAGAAAAGACGTGTTGACAAAGGAACACTCGAAGAGAAGTACGGCATCATAAATGGCGCGAATGCTTGCTTCGAGCGCTGCATGATATGTGATTGCCTGTTGGCTGACTATTGTTCAAGCTGCCTACGTAACATGGCCACTTCTGACCACGTCTCTTTCTTACCTTTCTGAGAACGCAGGATGTCGATGCCACTACGCTTGAATCTAGTTACTGCTGCACGCCACCCATGGCCACGTTTTTCTTCATTAATTCAGACACAGCATTCAAATATACTTGCACCAATCAATAAAGATGATGGCCACACTTTCTCAAAACGCGACAGTGGGTGCCATACGACCCGCGCAATTAGGCAGTAATCATGAATTTCTGTTCATATCGTCTTGCAACTTCTCTGCCATTACAAGCAGACGAACCGGAATCCAAAGAATGATCGTACGGTCAAATCTGCGCCCGGATTGGCTCATGTTCATCACCGCGCCCTGGACGCTTCCGGCGGCGGTGATCACCCGATGAAATATCTGGCCAGGCCAGATCGGCGGCCGGCATTCACTTTTTGCGATGCTGGGTATCTGGCGATTACCCGCCCGCTGACGTTACTCGCTTGGACGACGATAGTTCGCGTCTTTGTATACTTTCGGCTTTACGTATCTGCTGGTTGTCTCGTTAACCTTCGTTATCTGAAAGCGACCATCCTGGAACGCTATGATATTGACAAATGTACTTGTTTATCTTTCTCGGGTGACCGCGTTTCACCGTCAAACAAACGTTATCGCTCAGCGCAGAAGGCGCCTGCATGAAGTACAGGTGTCAATATGATATCATATTCTTGAACTTTGCGGAGAAATGCATTGTCGTTCCAGTTACTTCCTTAAGAAAACATCATTTTATGTGTTCAAGTACAAAACTAACTAGAACGCTAATGCATTTCTCCGCAAAGCTCGGGAATTAATATCTGGAAACTGGCGTCATTCTAAGAATTCGTTTCAATAAAAACGCCCTGCGAACTCCAAGGCTAGAATTTGTAAATTGCGATATGGGTCATAAGGTAATTAGTTAAAAAGTTACGTCTATAGTGAATTTTCTTTAATTAGTCGTTTATGGATTTCAATTTTTCATGCAAATGTCCGCCTCTTCGGTTAGACCAGCTCATGAGCTAGAATTGTGCTATCTGCCACAAGCAATTAACTTTTAAAATGTTTTGAAAGTGTTCGCTGGGGAAACACCCGGTATAAACAAAGAACGCGCTCATCCGGCACCTGAAAGGTCGCAAGCATCATGTCAAGGTCGGGATTACCCTTCTAAGGGTTAGTCGCGTCCTTCAGAAAAACACCGGGGAGTGACAAGTCATTTTTGAACGACGGGCAACTGCTCTTATCATTATTACAGATGATGACTTTCGCCAACGTACCGGGCTTTGTCGTGAAGCTATGATGGTTCATTCTTTAGAAACAGTATTTATTTTTGTTTCCCCTCATAACTTACGCAATTGGGGCAGAGTTCAAAATATGAAAGTCATGAGTCAGGCACTGCAGTACCAGGCGAAATGAACTATGCCCGAGAAAGATAGACTTTTTCCGTCACTGTCTTTTGGAAACGATGATTACGTTGTAATTTAACACACAACAGAACTTCATACACAGAGTTCTCCCAATAGCTTAACACAAAGTTAATAAGTCCCAATATTATTAAACTAATAACATTTTATCAGAGACACTGTCACGAGACTTTAACATATATAATGAAGGGCTCTGTAATTTCCACGGTGACTTAACCTAGGTAACTTGAAATACTTCACTTAATTATCACAGTCATGCTGCTCACATATACAGCATTACTAATGACGTCTACCATGGCCTCGGTTAAATCCCAGGAAGTAAATGTCTACCTCGTCGCATTGTTAAAGACTCGGTAGGCGTAAGAGTGGCCAAAAATCGAATAGGAATGCGTAGTATGGAATTAGTATGGGATCTTCAGCGGTATAGAAATTATGCAGTACACTCAAGTCTCTCCAGAATGGGATTGTAAGATTCATTTACTCCGACTATTCATTTATCATTAGTATTACTAAACACCCGCCGCGTTGGCTTAGCGGCTGTGTTATGCTGCTAAGTCTGAGGTCGCGGGATCAAATCCGGGCCGCGGCGGCCGCGTTTCGACGGGGGCGAAGTGCAAAAACGCCCGTGTCCCGTGCATTGTGGGCACATTAAAGAACCCCGCGTAGTGAAAATTATTCCGGAGTCCCCTGCTACACCGTGTCTCCGAATCAAATCATGGTTCTGTTTCCTAAGAACTCCAGAAATCATTCATACATTTGGTATTACTAGAAAAAAAGCATACTGAGCTTCTACGCCAGATTGGCGTCGTTAAGGCGCCTGATATTCCATAAGTTCTACCACTCTACGCTCCAATATTCCATCTGGAAGAGCTCGGTGCTTGTCAGAACGTATGAGCCAAAACGCAGCCTCGCCTTCAGAAGGGATAGTCAGTGCCAAAATCCTACGGAGTGCGGAACGTGAAGAAAAGTTTATATTTCTACACCGTAGGCACGATGCGTGATATTCAGATTAACAGCATGTACTGGTCCAGAGTAAACAGCAGTTTTGCCTAGTTTTACTAGGTGCGGGATTAGCTTCGTTGCAAATGAACTTATTTGAATAACTACGGCCCCGTAAATTTTTGACAACTGTGCCATGGAGCACCTGCATTTTCTTTATTCCGCACACAATTTTTTTAATCAATGACCTTTCAGCCAATGTCATGCAGCACCTCAGCTTGGATGATTTTCAGGACAGCCATCGTAGGCATGACATATGAAGTATAACAACCTAATTAACTCTTATGTAATACATCATTATTAGTGCTACTGAGGAATAAGAAATATGTAAACAAATAAAGGATACAGAAATTACCCATGAAAACTTACCTAAATGTTAGAAATACTTCAAAACTTGGCCTGATCGTCTCGCGTACCTTCCTAAGGTTTCTCGGAAACTGAAAGGGCGAAATTGAAAAGCAAAATTGACATGTCTACCGGCGCCATGGTAGAAGAGGGAATGTGTGGCTTAGTGGCCCCATATGGAAGGGTCAGTTGCCATTGTGCTACTCACGCACAATGAACGACACATTTAGATCATATTTACAGGCCGTGGAGAAAAGGATAAAAGGTGCTGAGTGGTTCCTGGCGTGATCATGACAAAACCACCGTACCAATATTGGTCGTAAACTATTCTAATAAGAGAACATCTTTAGCAAACACACATGGTCCTTTCTCATGTTTCTTCAATTGTTCGAACACGGTAAATTTAGGATAGAAGAATATTCTCACAGAATTACGGTAGAATTGCACCAGCCACTATATCACGGTGCTGTTACTTGACTCAGCAATAGAGTGAGTTAAGAAGTGAACAGCAGAATGCTATAGCAACTGCGGTGATTGTAGTCGCGGACAAGGTCTTCTTGCACAACTCTGAGCATAACTCAAAAAAGGTCTGCGGTTGGAATAGTTCTTTCTTATTACACGACAGGCTACATTAGCGCGTCCTTGTGTCTTTTCGTATAATTTCCAATACTCCTCTGCGTGAGTAGTGGTAAAAAGATATGAAGACGTTCAGTATTTCTGAAATTTCGTGAAGCTACATGGGATTGGCTTAAATGATGAGACATATGAGCTACATATTAAGGATAGACGTTTTAGGTTTCGAGGTACAGGTTTGTACTAAGCAAACAAACTTATGCATTAATTCGGACAACCTTCATTTGTGCGCAAGATCAGGTACGCAGAAATCCTGCTTTGATATAATGCAAATGTACTTGGTCAAATAGCTTGAACTATATTCCTTCTTACGAATACTACGCCTGCAGCTGCTGGAGATTGTTCAATTTTGTGTCATTTAATTGCGCATACTGGACGTAGTTTTTTTTTCGTTTCAAGCAGCACAAAAGTCGCACAAACACGCATTTCCCATGACATTTAGCTACATAGGCAAACATTTTTATTAGTGATAGCTTCATAAATCTTCGCGTTAAGAAAGAAATGAAATTTCAACACACCTCATCTGGTTTTGTCGAAAATACAGTATACCCAAAGTCCTAAAGAATTTGGGAAGCATGTTCACATGTTCACGAAACCAGCCACACGCCGTGGTTGCTCAGTGGTAATGGTGTTGGGCTGCTGGGCACGAGGTCGCGGGATCGAATCCCGGCCACGGTGGCCGCATTTAGATGGGGGCGAAATGCAGAAAACACCCATGCACTTAGATTTAGGTGCACGTTAAAAAAACCTTAGGTGGTAGATTGCTATCAGTAATTTTGATCTGCCATCGTTCAGAGCGTTCGGTTATCGCTTCGATGCACTGCTGCCGGCGAAAAGCCCCCCCCCCCCCCCGGTCCGACTCCGCGTTTTGAAAACTGCGGCATTGGAGCAACTCTTCAGCCATTTGAAGAGCTGCTGCTGCAACCAGCTGAAAGCTGAGTCAGTGAAGTCGATAAATCCCCGGGAATATATAAATCGATGCAATTGTTTCATCGCAAATCGCTCTCTACTGGCCAAGAAAGCCTAAAAAATTGAACGTTTCTCTAGCGGCCATCGCCATCTTCATCGGCCGCCTTTTATTTATGGCGCGCTCACGTGCATGGGCAAGCGCATGTGCCTTGTTGTTCGTGCTACGTGCTGAGAGGCTAGAAAAAGAGAAGAAGAATAAAATATAGTTTCTTCCGCTCCTGCCTTCGCCGACTCACGCATTGTCATAGTGCACCTAACCTCGGCCCCTATAACGTGGCGACCCGGACGTGATAGCAAGGCGAGCACCACAGCTTGGAAGGGACCACGAATGACAGACCGGCTATCGACGCAGAGGGCATGGCCACGGTGCAGATTCACGTGCCATCATTTTGGCAACAAAATCCTGCAGCCTGGTTTAGACACGTGGAGGCCATCTTCACCCTTCGGCGGATTACTTCGCAACATGCGAAGTTCTACCACGCTGTCTCCGCACTCTCAACGGAGGTAGTTGAGGAGTTCTACGACGTTGTGGACGCGCCCCAAGAAACCACCCCCTATGACCACTTTAAAATGGCGGTGCTGCACCGCACCTCTGTGTCTGTGAGCAGGCGTCTTCAGCAGCTTCTCAACGAAGAGGAGCTCGGCAACCGGCGACCGTCAGAACTTCTACGTCGCATGCGGCGGCTTCTCAGTGGCAGTATGCTGGACGCAAACAGCCTGCTGCTGCGAGAACTGTTCCTTCCGCGCCTGCCGCCGAATGTGGTTATTGTCTTGGCTACCGCACCAGACGACTGGTCCCTCGACAAGCTGGCGGAGCTGGCCGATCGCGTCATTGACTATTCAGCAAGAGGTACTGTGGCGAACGGCATCTACCATTCCGATGTCGCAACTCGAAGACCAGCTGTCTCGCCTTGAGCAACTGATCGATGACCTTTCAGAAAATGTTAAAGCACTACAGCCTCCGTCCCACCCGCGTCGACGAGACCGCGATTCCCGTTCCAGCTTGTCTCCTAGGTCTAGCTCACGTTCAAGCCCTCGTCGTCGCGTATACGGCTGGTACGACAGCAACTTCGGTGTCAGCGCACGTCAGCGCCGTTCCCCTTGTGGCTTGCAGGGAAACATACCACAGAGCACCACTGATGGCGGCCAGTGACTCTTGCCGTACGACAAGCCGCCTGTTCTACGTCACTGACAGGATTGCCGGACATCGATTTCTCATGGACACAGGTGCAGAGGTCAGTGTCGTTCCTGCCGTGCGACTACACCGGCAGCGCTCTCAGAAAACTGTGCATCTTCAAGCAGCCAACAGCTGTGCTATCAACACATATATGGTCAGCGCTCTCTTAGCATCAAGTTGGGTCTCCGACGCACCTTATGTTGGGTATCGTCATTGCAGACGTACGCATGGCCATATTGGGTGCTGATTTTCTGACCCACATCGCCCTCAGTTTTGATTACCGCGCTCGTCGACTCGTCGACATGACGACCAGTATGTCTATACAAGACATCCTCGCACCTACGACATTAACCACTGGAACGGCGCCTTAGGTACCATCATCTATATACGCCTCAATTCTGTCAGACTTCCCAGCCATCACGAAACCTTCCAACCTCAGGCTGCCAGTACGTCAAAACGTCACATGTCACGTTGTCACTACTGGCCCTCCAGTGTTTTGCCGACCCAGACACGTCGCTGGGGACCGCCTTGCCATCGCCAAAAGAGAATTCGACCACATGCTGCAACTAGGCATAATCCGTCCTTAGTCGAGCAGTTGGTCGTCAGCTCTCCACATGGTTCCCAAGCGTGACCCTGGGAATTGGTGCCCGTGCGGCGACTACCCTGCCCTTCGCATCGTCCCTGATCGCTATCCCCTCCCCCACATTCACGACTTCTCTGCCAACCTAGTGGAAGCGGTGATATTCAGCAAGACAGATTTGGAAAAGGCCTACTACCAGATTTCGGTTGAGCCAGCGGACCTCTCTAAGGTTCCAATTGTGACATCATTCGGGCTTTTCGAGTACGTTCGCATGAACTCGGGTTGAGAAACGCTGCTGAGACGTTCCAGAGGTTCATCAACGAGGTAACCCGGGGACTTCCCTTGGTATTCCCATATCTCGACGACCTCCTGGTGGCTAGTGTTTCCCTCGAATAGCATTGCCACCATTTGCGCCGGCTATTTTCTAGGCTCCATGGACACGGACTTCTCATCAACCCCGCAAAATGCGTCTTCGGTGTCGACGACATTGAGTTCCTCTGGCTCCGCGTGACTCGCTAGAGAATCAGACCGTTGGAAAAGAAGGTTCAAGCCTTGCGCGACTTTCCTCGCCCAACATCAATGTGAAAGCTCCGCGAGTTCCTTGGGCTGCTCAACTTCCACCGCCATTTTCTTCCCAACTTCACCCGCATTATCATACCACTCACCGACCTACTCAAGACCACGAAAGCTCCGTCCTCTCCACTGACTTGGACGTCTGATGCCGAAGTGTCCTTCCAAGCTGCCAAAACCGCATTGGCAGATGCCACACTGCTGGTGCATCATCTGCACGTTGCACAAATGCTTCTCATCACCGATGCATCTAGTACTGCTGTCGTCGCGGTGTTACAGCAGTTCCAGCGCAACTCCTGGTACCCACTCCGGTTTTTCTCGCAGAAACTGAAACCTGCAGAAAGGCGATACAGCACGTTCGGTCGTGAGCTGCTGGCGGTATACTTAGGCATTCGACATTTCCGACACCTGCTGGAAGGCTCGAGCTTTGACGTCCTCACGGACCACAAGCCTTTTACATTCGCTTTAAGCGGTAACCACAAAACTTTAACTCCGAATTCACCGTGGACGTTCGGTACATTGAAGACCCAGTCAACGCGGCCGTAAATGCCCTTTCCCGTATCGACGCAATATCAACGCCCACACTTGACTTCGAAGAAATCGCCGCGGCGCAACTTACAGACCTCGAACTTCGGGACATCCGCTCCTCCACCACGTCACTGGCGCTGTCCGACGTTCCTCTTCATTTTTCTTAATTTAGGGCACCATCGCTTGAGACGCCTCACGGGGTCGAACATGTTCGTTTGTCTCACTCCGGCTCCGCCGTCAAATATTCGGCAAGCTTCACGGCGCAAGTCATCCCGGAGTTCGTGCTACGCAGCGTCTCATTACAGCCCTCTTTGTGTGGCCGAGTGTGAACTCTGACGTGCGCCGCTAGGCGGGTGAATGCCTTCACTGTCAACGCTCCAAGACGACACGACACACGAAATCGCCAATCGTGGAGGCTGATTGCAGAAATTGGAATCAAAACAGTTTGGAATCATTTTACGACATGGCGCCCCAGCTCTTCCGCGAGCTCACGTGCCTGCTTGGCGTCCGCCATGTCCATACTACCATGTCCATACTAATGGAATGGTCGAACGCCTTCATAGTCAACTTAAAGCCGCCTTGATGGCTCGCCAGGCTCGCGCTTCTTGGGCTGAAGATCTTCCTCTCGTCCTACTTGGCGTGCGCTCGTCTTTCAAGGAGGACCTCGGTTGCACAACTGCGGAGTTGGTCTATGGCACAATGTTGCGTATGCCTAGTGAATTTTTCGCGCCAGCTACTGTCGCCACGCCTGATCCCGACAGCCACGTTCAACAGCTCTGCTTCCTTTTTTTCATGCCTGCGTCGTTGCCCTAGCCAGGATGCATCGTCGAGTGGCGTTTTTGTCAGCAAGGACATGACTACAGGGAGCCACGTTTTCGTCCGGCATGAAGGCATCCGACCTTCCCTTATGCCTCCCTACGACGGCCCTTTCAAGGCGCTCAGCAGGACCGAAAAAAACTGTCACTATCCAGCTCAACGGACGCGAAGAAGTTGGGGCTATCGACAGAGCCAAACCAGCCTAACTGGCAACCTCGCCAGCCATATGCGCTGTTGACCACTTCACCACCGCCGAAACAAAGGATTTACCAGACCGCCTGACTCCAAAGGCGTTTCTTGGGCGCCCGTGCATCGCTGCGCTTCTCCTAAATGGCCGCTAGCTAGCCCTCTAGCGTCCATCATCATCTCCATCGGCCGCCTTTAATTTATGACGCGCTCAGGTGCATGGACATGCGCATGTGCCTGGTTCCTCGTGCTACGGGCTGCGATGTTAGAAAAAAAGAATAAAATATAGTCTCTTCTACTCCTGTCATCAGCCGGAACGGTTCCTTGTTCTTTCTCTCGCCGACTCCCGCATTGTTATAGTGGACCTAACCTCGGTCCCTACAGTTTCCATAGACTCCCATACTTCAAACTTCGCCTGCAGTTTGGAACGGGGTTTTCGGTCGTAAGTAATGGTATCGCTTGCATGAGATGTCGGGCTAGGTGCGTAAGCCTATTTCCAAGGGAATGTTTTGAGAGATGGCTTCTGTGATTATTTATTCGCAAAACGACGACGCTCTCCCATAGAAAGGGCGCATGGCTGGTGGGGCGGCCACTGTGGGCGCTGTTTGGCGAAATGGACGAATGCATCAACCGGCCAACAGTCGAGATAAGCAAGAAACGTTTAGAGTATTGGTGGAGGAAAAGCAGGCAAGATATTGATAAGACCGGATCTGCTGCAGGCATAGGTAGCGGTACAGGGTAGATAGAGAAGTTTTGAGGGGAAAAAAACTAAGGATATGTATACTAAAATTCTAGCATGAAAAAATGTATAGCCTACCTGATTAAATCAAGCAGGCTAGGTGACTATTTGTCACCATCCCGTTTCAAAGAGGATGCCAATATATAATAATAATCATCATAACCTAATTCCTGGTCATGCTTCCTAGATGAATGTGCAGCATTCATGAAGCTCATGTATCTCATGGCAGTACCTGCCAACTCTCCCGAATGTTTCGTCAAATTTACGAACTTGGGCTGGTTATACAAATTTATGAATGCTTGAAGATTTTGAAGAGTTGCAGTTTCGTCCGAAAGGTGAAGCATCGATTGCGATAGCAAATTAGTCGAGAAAATCTGAGTCGGCATGCACAAATTCCATTCTCGTTTTCCACGAACCGTGGAGGCCCAGGACCATGATTAGATCGTACGGTATGTCGTCTGATGTATTTACGGGCAATAATCGTATGACATATCGGCCAAGGGGTAACTGTTTTTGTATTGCGCGCTTAAGTACATCCCAGTGAAAAATCGGGCCCCATCAGTCTAAGAATACGTTTTCTATTCCTTTGGGTTTCTTGCATAAAGAAGAATTGGTTGCCCAGGGTATGAAGACCCCTTTATCGTTAAGCCAGGTCTTAACGGGCAGTGTGTTGGTATGTTATTAAAAGAAGGTTTTAACTGAAGGTGATACTGGCATTTTCTTTACTCTTTTTAGTACATCCTATCCTGGGCCTCCACGATGTGGTAAACGGTGCAAAGGCACTGGAACAAGCCACGGACTATACACCCACGCTTGCAGAAGGTGAATATATCTGAACCGTATGAACGTGTAGTATACCTGCGGTACAAAACAAGTGTCAAATGAGAACGGTTTGTATGAAAGCTTTGTTGAAAGATTTTATGATGGTGGAATAAAAGCCATCTCTAGGACCACATGTAGAGCCGACTTGGAGCATTGTAGATATAAGGAAAATTCTGACTTTGCGAACATTTGACGCCATATTCGCCAGATCCTCGATGCGTTTCGGTGATCGGGGAACGCGCCTTCCGTCGGGGCGTTCCTTGCCACCGATCTCTGAGGGCTCATGCGCTTCGCGTCGCGCGACACTGTCAGATAAGCAGTGAATGAGTTGATATAGATGACAAGGAGTTATGAGGGATTATAAGGGTTTCATCACGGTTCATAATGCTTCGACGCGGATGGATAAGGTGCTCACGAGCGATAAGGACTTACAATGATCGGAGCAATTCTGATAAGGTTGATAAGAGCCGACAAGGGCTGATAAGGGTTTATACTGGTCGCATCAACTTTCATAATATTGATAATGACACCGGGCGGCATGGAGATCAAGTGGCACAATGCTTACGCATACTTAGACCGATTCAGTGAAATTTCTGCATGATTTGCTTTAATTCTGGGTTACCACGTGCCGAAACCCCTATACGATTATGTGGCACGCCATCGTGGGAGACTCTGGATTAATTTTGACCACCTGAGGTTCATTAAAGTGCAGTAAATGCACGATACACTTGTGTTCTTGCATTTCGCCCCCATCGAAATTCGGCCGCCATGACCCGAATTTGAACCCACGCCCGCGGACCTATAGAGAGCAGCCCAGCGCCAAAGCCACTACGCCACCACGGCGGCTAGCAAGTTTATCCAGAGAAGTTCCTATAGCAGGAGTAACCGGCCACAGCAAAGTCGCCGAAAAAGTCACTTTAACCTAAAAACAATGTGTTGCATGTGCTTATTTTTCTGTTCAAAGTTTGCTGCTGCTTGTTTGCGGTGTATAAAAGTGAAAAATTGTTAATAAAGTGTATATGTATTACAGGAAAGGTGTGTGCTAAGGGCAAACTAAAAATAGTGTGTAATGCATGCGTGCGCGACTCCAGTCGGCCGTTTAGGTAGCTGTGTGTCCATCGGAAAGCAACAGCGTACGGTATTACATTTTTCTTTCAAAATTTCTCCGGCTCCTTTTACATCAGTGGCATCGTGCGGCTAATCATTATAGGTTTTCTATACTTAATTCATTAAATATTCGGAATGCGATCTTTATGAAGAGAAATTCTTTATGCTCGATATGACTCATTTCTGTAATCCTATATCATCGTATGAAATCCCAATAAAGACCTGTTCGTTTCCATGTAAAGCCGAATGATTATATGAGATTATAAGGGGCGCATGGCTGTGATAAGGGCACATGGTTGTGATAAGAGGAACACAGGACCCTTGTAGAATGGAAGGTCACTAAAGAAAATAAAGTAGGCACGGGAAACGTCGGCCCCGCTCAGGTAAATATAATGTAAGAACTGAAAAGAAAGAAGTTCTCTCATCTGCGTTCTGCTAATGCCACTGATGTCAATACAGAAAATCAAGATGTTATTGTGGAAACAAGACCAGAAGACAAGAATTAGTTTTCACTGTCAGCCCTCATGGCGGCAGAAGCGTCCGTGTACAACCTGTACATATTGAATTCTATTTTCTTGCCACATTCTTGTCGGGGTAATTTCATTCGGGGTCTTTATTTTTGTTGTGTAAGTCTTTGTTATTGACTTGTTGAAGTTCGGCACACTGGGGGCGTTTCAACATATCCTATCACTCTTCAAGACACTTGCGCAAGATCTCTTGGAATTCATGGAACAATGAGGTACGATAGAGGACAAGTAAGAGGTTGAAGGTGCTTAAACTCGGTGGTGCAAAGACAAGAAGAACCACAAGAGAATATTACTGTAATCAAGCTCCGTCGGCAGCCTATGGACTCTTCTTTATGCGCCTTCCTTTCACAAACGCCTTGCCAAGAACTTTTCGACAGTACTTTTACTGTTGCCACATTATCTGAGCTCAAGACAATGCCAGACAAAAATATTTTACTAACGAATACCACCCCTGAACTTTGCGGACTGCAACAACACAGTGCTGAAAGGGCTACTTGACAGTGTTAGTGATGCTGTGTGCAAACAATGCTTCGTTCTGGCATGAGTTATATCCTGACCGCAGCAGGCTTCTGACGTCATGAATAAGAAGCTTCTCTTCTATCACACCTCTGCAGGACTCTTATCACAGCAACAGAGAGGGCTCTTTGGGCGGCTTTGCAGAGAGCCCGCGTGTGGAGCGATGTCCCTAGTGTTGATTCAAGCTTCACTGAAATATAGTATCGCGACAAGGGTACCCTTACTGTCGCTGAAATATCTGCTATAGTGTGAAGCTCTGCCAGCTGTGTCTTATGTGTGTATATGTGTAGCGTACGTGTCTTTAATAGTGCCGCTTGCACGGACTCTGTGCTTTGGCCGAGCTCTTCGTTCAGAAGAGTCTCTGCATGGATGAAATTGTGGCTTGTGGATGTTAACGGTGATCAATTCAAAACCACAAAAGTAAGAACTTTAAGAGAAGAAGCAGTTTAAATTGACAGTGGTCATCAATCATTGCAAGCGCAAGAATAAACTGCTCAGCTTGCACCGAGGAAAAAAAAAGAACAAAAAACCTCGCAAGAAATATTTAGGAAGGAAATTTCTTTTTTTCCCGCAGGCAACCGCATCTCGTAAACCGCAGAACCCTCGAAACGCATTGCCACACTAAACAAACTTTTAACAGCAAGGCATGTCTGCTGTATTGAAACGTGATAACAAAGCGAGGTCTGAGATTTTCTATACACGACAAACCGGTCCTTCATTGCTTCTCTTCTTTTCTAGCGCTAGGCGTAGAGTGTGTGCTCATCAACGGGTCTCCTTGAGGCGTCGTCTCGACACTGCATTTTAAAGTTCCCCTTCCCCGCTTCTTTCTTTCTACTTTTCGTAAAATTTAGTCTTTGCCTTGAGGCTTAGCCTCTATTTGCAAACGGGTCGGCATACTCACGTTTCATCTGGGCGTTGTACTTTCGTATAGCTCCGCTCTCGCGTTGTTTGCCTACGGCGTGATGCAAGGTAGCTTCTCGCAGCGGCTTGTATGATGTGCGTCTGGCGTACCTCTTTTCAGTTTGGCATCTGTTTGGTGCTCTCCTCTCATAGCTGCTCTCAAATCGTGGAGAGACTGTGCTGTGAAACGCCCATGGTGGCGCTGCGTTTTTCACCGCTGGTGAAGGTGCATAAAACCTCTCGTCAACAACGGCATGGAGACAAAACACTGCTTGTGTGTCTAATCGTCGCTTGCCATACACAGCTACGCCGGCCTATTCACTGGAAAGACGGCTGCTCAACTTCTTCAAACAGCAGACGCTGATTGCAAGAACGCACTGAAATAGGACCTTTACATGCACACGATGTTAGTGTAGCGCACCAGTTTACTATATCGCAGCGTCTTCGACTGCACTTGGGGGGACATGAATCTTTCTACTGTGATGGAAAAGCTGGGGGAGAGGGTACAGCTTTATTGAGTAGAAATGATTCTTGCAGCGGGCTGGCATTTGGTATTGACTTACACCGGCTGACGAGGTCCTTCCGTGACACGTATTCTAGGCTGCGGCTCGCAACGTTGGACACCGAGAGCCCAACGTTCTGGGTCTATTTTGAGGATGCGGCCTGTATTTATCCATTAAGCTTGTTAGTGGACACAAGATAAACGTTTCATATACCAATATGGCTGGTCTTGGTCATCGTCTCGTATCTCTCTAGGACATTGCTCGCTCTTTTGCACGACATTGATGAGGCGACTGCAAAATGCAAAATAACGTTTATAAAAACCTTCTTTGAATATTCATGCAAGGGAGACGCAAAAGGTTTGCTCCTGTGTATGTGGTGACATTGCCAAACAAGTTATTTATTAGCTTAACCGCCACAGTAGCTCGGTGCGTATGGCATTCTGCTTCTGAGTAGGATAATGGGGGATCGGACGCTGGCTGTGGTGACAGCATTCTCATAAGAGTGTAATGAAAACCGCTCGTGAGCTTTTATTTAGGCAACGTTAAAGAATCACAAGTGACAGAAGTTAGTCTGGAGCTTTCTGCTGCGGTACCCCTCATGACAGACAGTGGATCTGTGAGGCACACCATAGTATATATGCTCATCGACTGCCCTTTTAAGACATATTACTAACACAGATTTTTCGTACTACTTTAAAGTGACAGGACGACTGGCGTTCGCAAAAGATATTGGGACTATAAACTCCACCGTTGTACTCACAAGGCACCAGTGCTCTGCTGCACTTTTTAGAGACGACTGCCCCCTACGATCGCCTTTAATTGCACAGTGAACGCAGTTGTGTGTACGCAGGCATTACTTCTTGCCTCCTTTAGTATTCCCTTCAATACTTTTGCCGCGACCGTGCTCCCCCAGTGTAAGGTAGCAAACCAGGTGCTACCGGATTATATATATATATATATATATATATATATATATATATATATATATATATATAAGCCAACAAACAATGACACCAAGAAGCCAAACAACAAGAAGCCAACAAGCAATGACACCAAAGACAACATAGGGAACATTACTTGTAGCTACTAACTGAAATAAAGAATGATAAATAATGCAAATGAATGTGGATGAAAAAACAACTGGCCGCAGGTGGGGAAGGAACCCACGTCTTCGCATTCACCAGTTGCCTTCACCCAAAAAGATCACGTACTCGTGACGCTTGCGGCAGAAAGGATGTACCATATCCGCCGCCTAGTGTTGTGAGTGTTGGCGCTGGCTAACACTTCCAGGGTTAGTTCTAGTTGTAAGACATAAATACCCCAGAAAGTGGATTGGAAAACGGCGCCGTGGTAGCTCAATGGTAAGAGCATCGCACGCGTAATGCGAACACGTACGTTCGTTCCCCACCTGTGGCCAGCTGTTTTTTCATCCATTTTTATTTTAATTAATTTATCATTGCTTTAATTCGCTTAGTAAGTACAAGTAATTTCCCCTATGTTGTCCTTGGTGTCTATGTTTGTTGGCCTCCTATGATATGATTATTAAAAATCGGGCTCCTCGGTTCCGTTTCTTCTCGTTCATCATATAACGAGGGCTCAAATCTGGCAACATTGATGCCTTCAGGTAGCATATGTGGGTTTATTTACCAATTGCCTTCACCCAAAAATATCACGTACTCGTGACGCCTGCGGCAGAAAGGAGGTTCCACATCCGCCGCCTAGGTTTGTGAGTGGTGGCGCTGGCTAACACTCCCAGGGTTAGTTCCAGTTGTAAGACATAAATATGTAAATATGCCAAAAAGTGGATGGGAAAACGGCGCCACAGTAACTCAATAGTGAGTATCGCACGCGCAATGCGAAGGCATGGGTTCGTTCCCCACTTGCGGCCTGTAGTATTCCCATCCATTTACATTCAAATTTTTTGTATCTTTTCTTGAATTCGATTAGTAAGTACAATTATTTCCCCCTATGTGCTCATTGGTGTCATTGTTTGTTGGCTTCTTATGATATAATTAATTAAAATCGGGCCCCTCGGTTCTTTTTCTTCTTGTTCATATATATATATATATATATATATATGTGTGTGTGTGTGTGTGTGTACTACGTGAACTATTTTAATTGAAACAGATGTCTAAGGACTAAGATCTAACCAAGCGGTGATGCTTTCTCCCCCATTCGTTCTTTAAGAATGGCGGACACTACATGGTCGAGTAGCCGTCGTAGTCTGCTCGCTAATTCGCTAAAATTGGCTGATTAACGTTCTGATTGTTGGTTTTAATGTCAGCATATGCAGTGGTAGTGTTGTAGGAGGGCGCCGCAGGATGCTACAGCAATTTATGCGGTTTTAAATATTACCACCCAAGCAGTCCGTACACATGGTTAACCGGCGAAGCTGAAACGTGCGGCCTCGGTGTTTATCACTGGGTTAATCCTTATGGTTCATTAAAGTCTTTCTCAATTATTGGTTGCGTCTTTGTGTTTCTGAATCAGGTTACAGACACGTTCGGCTGCAACGGAAAGAACGAAGTCACTCACGGTATGCCCGCAGTGCGCCGTTGTCACATTGTCGCGTGTGATTCTTCAGTATTAAATTGCTTCAAAATTAAATCTGTCCGTTATGTAAGACAATGAATGCCTCATACCCCCTTAAGCAATGGCTCATACACCAGTAAATGCGACCACCTACCCATTAGGACGACAGAAGAGAAGTGAAATTCTACGCTGGAAGGATGAGCGGCCACGCAGCCAGCTGTGGAAGAAGACGACGACGAACGCAGGAGCACTGGCAGGAGCGCGTTCGCGCAGTGGCACCGAGGGGCGCCAACGAGCCAGCTGAGGAAGAAGACGACGATGCTCGAGCCATTGCTGATGATGATAGTTTGTGCGCACATCGAACGGACGGATTTTGGTTTCGCCTAGCGTATACAGCTTTGCTGTAAAACGGCAACAATTGCAGAGATGTTCCTTCAGAAAAATTCTCCTTGTGTCGCTCCGATATCGACACTGAGCTTCCAAACAGCGCTGGAAGTGCCACTCGCGTTATTCTCGATGCTGTCATGACGTAAAGCACACGGTTGCGATGACTTCCTGAGGCGTGCAATCCGCCGTCGCACGTTTCTGTATACTGCAAGCAACGGTAGGTCGCCGAGACATGATATTCGCGAGATAAGATGATGATTAACAGACGCGCACAGGCGGCCAACTCTTTTGTGTAAAGAAACTAAACGAGGCGGGAAGCATCGCGCAGGCCGTTTTTCCCTGCGCTTTTCGTACGCTGAGCTTCGGTATCGGAGCGATAAAAAAAAAATAAAACTAAAACCAATTCCATCAAGTGAAATTTGTCAAAACAGCGGGCTGTGGCTGTCTTCGTTTTGGTAAACTGTCTCTTGGTGTTTTGCCGCGAGGTTCCGTGTAAAGTCCATGGGCGATAAAATGTATACGCGAGCGAAAGCGTGCGATATACGCGAGCGAAAGTATACGCGAGCGAAAGCGTGCGACGCGTGCGACGCGAGCGACGCGAGCGAAAGCGTGCGACGGGGAACCGGCAATCGCGTCTCGCGCACGCAAAGGCAGGGAGCGGGAGGTACTCTTCCAGTCGCGAGCAACCCTACGGAGGGAGGGTAGGGGCCGCGCTTTACTGCGGCCAGAGCTTCCCCCAGACCGCAAAGCTTTGGGGGAAGGGTGGGGTGGGGGGCCCGCCCTTTCGCTGGCGTGGCTCTGATCCTCTACTGTCACATGACCTGCGTAACAGGGACGGCGAAGGGTCGACTAAGAACAGCTCCGCTGTTAAAACACATTTTTCGTCGACGAATGCTGTATGTCAACCGCTAATGACGTTTTTTAAAGCATCTTAACTTGCTGTAGCCTCCTGTGGTGTTCTCCTCAAATTCCACCATTGCAGCGTTGGCATTAAAACCGTAATTAAAAGTAAATTAACCGTCTAAGATAATGAGCGAACGGAGAGTTCCGGCTACTCAATTATGCAGTGTCCACCGTGCTGAAAGAACGAATAGTGAAGAAAGTAATTGCATCGGTTAAAGAGTATTTTTAAAATCTTTTCCCATTACAATAGATCGTATGATATATATATATATACAAAGCGTCCCAACTATCATGCACCAATATTTAAAAATATGCAAATGCCACGTAGCTGGACAGAACCAAGGTAATTATCTTTGCCGTCACATGGAGACACTCAGATTATTTTTTTGCATTCCGCCTTACTACATTATTCGGCTTAAATAATGATTAAACTTCCCAAATATTACAATTAGAAGGAAATGGTCAATGAAGAAATTGTAGAGCAAAATGAAAAACTCCCGATACAGCTTTCTGCTGCTTTCTGTTTTCATTCGTGAAATGTCAGCGAGCAATGTTGTGAAACGATTAATTCAATCTGAGCTTGTCTATCTTAGCTTATAAAAGAAGTCATGGGATCTCATGAGTCTGATCCTCAAAGTCAGTTGAATTTAAATTTATCTTTAAAATGCGAAGCATTTTCTTCCAATAGGCTGACCGATTATCTATTCAAATTATTTCTTCTTTCGAGATGTATTTGCACAGGCGGGATCAAAGCAAGAAATTCCTCCGAATGTTTTTTTTATTTTAACCAAGAAAGAAGTAATATCACGAGAGGCAGAAAATAGAAATACTAAACAAATAAGGGTTAGATTTTCGGAGGCATATCAGGAGCTAAGACGCGTAATATGAATTGTGCAATGACCTAACGCAATTTGTTGAAGTTGAGCTCAATATAAGCGAGACGACGCTTGTCAAACGCAGCGGAAGGCGGAAAGAACATCGGCAGTCTCATGGTGGCGTGCCACAAGTTTCTTACTACGCCAGATATCAAAACGCCATGTCTCGAGTGGTCGGACACATCTTGAACCACAGTTTCGATTGTTGCTGAAGAACGATAAACAGAAAAGAAAATGTCGGTTGCAGAGAAAATTTCCACATCGCGCAAGGCCCGCTTTTGTGTCCTTCGATTCGTATGGCATTATACCCAGGAACACTGGCGTGTCCAGCCGGCATGAATAATGCAGCGTTGACACAAGCCGTTCCCGAAGAGAAACAAGGAACACGATGCCACGGGAGAAACAAACGACGAAAACCAAACGTTACAGGACGCGTTCGATATTAAACAAGGACATGGAAGCGGAAAGAACGACGCGTCAGCAAACCACTTGTGAGTGAGGGCAAAGCTAATCCGGAATGTCTAGACACGGGCGTGCCGAGAGTAGACGGAACGTGTCGACAGGGAAAAACAACCACACAAGCACAATCCATGGATAATGGTACGCGCCAACAAGCATTGACAGGTCCTCCATTCTTGTGTGCATTTTCAGCGAGCGTACGATTCCTCCTCGCCGACTGTTTGTACTACAGAGTGATCGGGGTGCGTTGTCCATGGTGGCAGCATTCATCAATAGGGAAACTTTGCCATTTCCTATCAGCGCGATCAGGTGCGGATCACTTGGCTTTGGCTGTCGTCCTCTTACTTGCTCGGTACAATGCCCGCTTTATTTGTGTCCTTTCAAGCACAAATAAAGAAGACCGTCACGTGTTGTCATTTCTTCCTATGGGGAAAGTACCCGGATGTATACGGTAGAGATTTATTCCTTTCGGACCCAGATCAGCGCAAATCAGAGCACGACGTCGACGCCACAGCTTGCGTAAGTATGCATGCAACCCAGTCACGTCATGCTGAGTGCATATTTATATGGCATAACAATACTTTGTGATTGATCACCCCTCGGCTTGCCTGAATTTGACGAATTTTTTCTGCAAAGAAGCTGCGCAATGCGAAATTGCGTGCTTTCACGGGACAAAAAAAAAGTGGTCGCAGTTTCACCTGAAAGGCGAAGCATCAATTGCGATAGCAAACTTGTAGAGAGCTATACGGAGTAATGATATTAGCTTTATCAGCTGTATAAACCTGGACATGCGGCAGCATCGGCAACACGCAGAACTGTTGTCGACGCCATCGGCGTTTTGCCCGCGTTCGCTCAAAATGCGTGCGGCGTTGGTGACTGTTGCCGGAGCCTGTGATATAAATAGGCACTTGGTGCCGCAGCTAAACGTCGCCTCCCTTCCCTCCCCCTCCCCCACGGCTTCTCGCGCGTCGGAAGAAGGTGCGTTTGCTCTACATATATGGTGATTGTAAAGGAGAAAAGAGACGCCTACTTCTGCAGCCCTTAAGCGAGCTCGGCGCAGAACGCGCGTTTGTTCTCCGCCGTGCGTTCACTCCCCGTGAAAGACGCGCCCCTCGCGCCCTTTCACTCGCACATACAGCGTTCGGCGCGCGGCGACGATTTCTTCTCCAAATGACGTCATACGGAACCTCACGGCGACGGCGACGGCGACGGCTACGGCGACGGCGACGCCGACGGCAGAAATCTGCTTTTGAGTGTCCATATAATTGCTATCGCAATAAAAAAGAACAAAGCAAAGAGCTAGAAGGGATAGGTGTATACGAATAGGGAAAAAGTAAACATTACGCCGCTTCTTTTACAGACTCTATACGCGTATTTGGTTCCAGTAAACTTGAAGACCAATAGAAAGAAAGTAAGCAACTCCTTTTTGGTCCCTCGATTCGGGCACTGGTGATAAAATGTAAGCAGAAAAAAAGGTGTCAAAATTCAAGGTTCCCAAGAACAGATCTGTCATGAAAGGTTTGTTGCTGTTGGCAGGCACACCCATGTGGACGTTCTTGTGTGTAGCGTGCATGTATGCGTGTTCCCAATCACTTGCACATGTAGAGGTGTGCCTGGGCGCACAATCGCGCAATCGGTGTGTAACGGACATCGACTGTCATGCGTGTTAGGTTTATTGCTTATACTGGTCAACGCGCTTGTGATTTTAAGTTTGAATACAGCTGCTTTACTGGTACTTCTTGGTGGGAACTAATACAGTTTTCGTCTACGAGCATCAGAAATGGCACCCTTAAAAGATTTAGAAGTCTTAAAACGGTATCAGAGTAACGAAGTGCCTATGAGAGACGACGTATTAGAGCGCTTGAAAGGATGTGCGAGTGGTCATGTTGGTACTCGGTGATCGAACATAGGTGTTGCACAGGGGAACGACACGGAACTACGAGACGGCACGAAGCGATGAACTTCCAACAAGATTTAACGAAATGTGATGCCATTTATACATAGGCCAAACAGCATGCCCACGCGCAGACGCCACAATGCTACGGAGAAACTGAATGACTACACAATCCTATGAGCAGACAAATTAACGGAAGCAAGAAAATGAAATCAAGCTGACGAAAGCACGTGCGAATTTAGAAGTTGCCGCCCCGAAAACCCCGCCGCCATGCACGGTTGGAAAATGCAAACACTGCGTAGGCTCATTATCAGACCATTTGATGGAGGTCAAACTACCGCGCTAGCCCCCGGCCTTATCGATTTCCGCGGCCTCAATAATTTCCCTGGTGACCTTCGTGTTGCTTCTACAAATGAGAACGCACTTATCAAACATAGGCGCATGCCCACAGTATCTGGCTTTGCACTGTTTAACACTGTACAGTTTTTCCACAGCCTTGTGGTTTGTTCGCGTGCGCATGCCGGTTGGCCCAAGCTTATATTGCATCACTTTTAAACCTCGTTGGAAGATCAGTGCTTTGCCCCGTCTCATTTTCCCCGGTTGATTCTCCTATGCGCTGGCTATATTGTTACGGGGAGAATATATATACAATGAATATATTTACAAAGGAAGGCGCGCAACGCTACAACAATGGTTCAGGGGAGCGCATGCATGCACCTCAGAAAGCCACGCCGTCGTCGTCGTCATCGTCCAAGCACCGACCACAGGATCGCCGCTCGTGATAATATATTTGATCAGGTATTGGAGGGCTCTGAATTAATTTTGACAGCCTCTTTACCTTCACGAGCATGCTAGACTCCTGGTACACCATATATATTTCTTTTTGTTAGCTTTTCGAGTCTTGGCTGCCTCTAAATGCGGTTGTTGCGGCTGCATTCAAATTCTTGCTCAGTAGCAGAACTCCTTAGCCTTGAGGCAGCGCGGCGGGTCGTGTTTACTAGAACTGGTGCTGGGAGTCGTGCCGAAGCTAATCGCACTTAATCCCCGGCGCCAAGCACATCAGCGGTCAGCATCGAAACAACCGGGCAACTGCACCGACGTTCATTGGATCAGTCGCTGTATTCGAAAAGACAGTCAGTTTTCAGCTTAATAACCACCAGAAAGTAGTGTCCCAGTCAACCTCTTCTACAAAGGGGCACCCATTGCATGGAAGCTTGCGTCTAATAAACTACGTGTCGCCAAGTCTCCTCCTGCGCTCTACCCTCCATGGTTGCTTAGCGGCTATGGTGTTGGGCTCCTAAGCACAAGGTCGCGGGAATGAATCCCGGCCACGGCGGCCGCATTTCGATGGGGGCGAAATGCGAAAACACCCGTGTAATTTAGGTGCACGTTAAAGAACGCCAGGTGGTCGAAATTTTCCGTAGTCCCTCAATACAGCGTGCCTCATAATCAGATGGTGGCTTTGGCACGTAAAACCCCATAATGTTTTTTTCTCCTGCGCTCTAATGTGTAATGCGGAGCGACTGCTGCTCTGGAACGTTATCAACACGTGCAAAAAACAGCGGTGATCACAAGGTCGTCCTGTCTCCAAGATGTAGACGCCTGCATGAGATGGGGGTGTTCGCATCGACATAAGCATCTTACTTACTATATTCTTATACATCTTGTCTTTTCTGTATGGAGTTAAGGTGCCGATTCAGGATTGAGTTTTCTTAATGGAAAGAGTCGACTACAATATTTCACGCTTCCCAATGTAGCATGCAGAGCCGTAAAGAAGTCTTGGTTAGTTGTTAATGACCTTATTGAGTACATAAAGACATGTATAATTTTTTTAGGGGGGGGGACGATTGCGGCCCGAATGTCCAACGAGCCTGATTGTTCACTAGTGGACCGTTCAGACTCGTTGGACATTCTATCTTTTTGGACATTTTCCCTCGCCGTAAGTTGGCAACATTTACCGCCCCCTCTCAACGGGCGAGAATTGAATTTTTGACAAACCCTGTTCCTGGAGGGCACATGTAAACGGTAAATACGATCCCAGTACTTCCCGCGCATGAGACAGATGTTCAACCATTTCGCCATCGCTGCCGGTGTTAAGAATGAATTTCTCATGCATCAGACATCCAGAGGAAGCAAGATCAGGAACGATCCCGCCGCGGCTAGAGGCAGCCGTGAAGAGCTACGACAGTAGGTCCTCGGGACGCTCGAAAGGCAGGGACCCAGCGAGCCGACAACGGTGAGCGGAGACCCGCGCCGGGTAGCGACAACCTCGTAGACGACGTAGGACGGTAGTTTTATCGGCCGTACAAACTTGTAAACAAATGCATGGTGTCATGGTATCACAAGCAAAGTGTCACGCGCGCACATGCAAACATGAACGCATTTCACTCGATCACCGCGGAAACTCGTTGTCAAAACGCTGGAGTTAATAAGCGCGGTGACAACGGCCAGCGAATTCGCCTTCGTGCCACCGCTCGCCTCAACGAGAACTAAGCCGCGAAAACACAGCGTAGGGCGGACTCTGTCTTCACCGCAGATGGCTTTCAAGATACAGCGGCCCGAGCGGGCGTGCGAGGCATAGAACGCGGCCTCCCCTTCCTACCCTCCCCCCGGAACCTTGCGGGTGGGCGCGCACGGCCGCTCGGACAGCCCGGCAGATGGTGCGCTTCCTCCACGGTTTTCTCAACGCATTCCTTCCGCTTTCCTCCCATTGCCGGATCACCATCGCACGCTTTCGCTCACACATACAGCATTCGGCCCGCGGCGACGATTTTATTGCCTTTGGACTTAATACAGAACCTCACGGCGATGGCGACGCCGACGGCAGAAATCCGCCTGAAGTGTCGATATAATTCCTATCACACTAAAAGGCCATAGATATTTACATAGATGGCAAGAAAGAAACCAGGAAGGCAAATCTGTATAACACAAAGTGCAGTGTCTTCCTATTTGAGGCCTGAGCTACGCTGCATGACGGCAAAAGCCTCCTAGAGTAAATACGCGCCGGAGGAAGAGGAATGTGTCTGCTGCAGAAAAAGCCCGGAAACAACTCGGTACATCGCATGGAATGCCAAGATATTCACATAGCGAGACCCGTAGGAAGTGCCCACCATCCAGAAGTTTCGGGATTCAAAGATGGAAGGATTAATTGGTCAGCAGTCCAGATAAGTGCGAGACGTTTATAGCATTGGTGAAAAAAAGCAGGCAAAAGATTGATAGAACCGGAGTCATTGCAAGTGTGAGTAACGGTGCAATATAGCCATAGAGGTTTAGTTAAAATCAAGATCAAATAGGCGAAAGGCTAGATGGCGATACAAGTAATAAAATCTGAATAAATCAAGCAGGCTACGTGACTATTTCTCTCCGTCCCGTTTCAAAGGGTATAGCAATAAACATCATCATCACCATTTTCGCGCATCGGCTTACCCTCGAACACGCGTTTGGGCTCACGCGCGCGATGCCGCCTTAGCTCTAACGACGTACTTTAGCCACATCCCTTACAAAAAGTTTTGTAGAAAGTCTATATAAAGTGTGTAGACATTTGTCTATGAAGTCAACAGACTTTTTGTAGACATTTCTGTAGACCAGTCCATAGACAGTCTATGGACTTATGGCCATAAACTTTTTGTAGACTAGTCTACAAAATGTCTGAGTCTATAGACTGACTATAGACGGTCTATAGATCAATGCAAATTCACTTTTGTAGACAAATGTCTGCAGAGTGTCTATAGACAAAAGTCTATAGGCTTATATAGTTTTACTTTTGTAGACATGTCTATGAAATGTCTACAGACTATAAACTATTCCTATAGACCAGTATATAGTCTGTCTATGGACTTATGGACTTATGGCCTTACACTTTTTGTAGAATGTGGTACAGTCTGCCTACAGAGAGTTCCTGTAGATCAGTCTATAGCTAATCTAAAGACTTCAGCCTTACAATTTTACAGGGTGTCCCAGCTAACTTAAATTTAGTGAAGCTGTTCAATGAAAAATAATATTAAGATAAGACGCTGCAATAAGATCCGATTTTAAGACCTATGGCGTGCATTCGGCCGTGAATTCAGAGGTCTGACCTGTAGGTCTTTTTATGATCATATATCTTGCACCGTGTTGTTTTTAACCTTTCAATTTCGTTGACCAGCTTGGCTAAAATTACTGGGACACCATATATACTAGATAATACACAACATTTAGCCAACTATGTTTCGGCAGGCAATGTTATTCTATAAACACTCGCTGCTGGGGTTTGCTAATAAGCAGTTTATTGGAAATGTCCACAAAAATTTATTGTACCCAATATGCATATGGGAACATACATAGGGAACTGTACATAGAAAAGCATGCATGCAGATGGAAGCAGTCAAAAATCTAAAATGTATGCAGCCGTGAATCATTATGTAAAGCTGCATGAGCATTTGTGTAATTGCACATTGAAGAAAGTTTAGTTGCATGCAATGCATTCGCTTGAATGAAATCTACTATCTGCAAGTTGGTTAAAATTTTTGTTTACATATGACAGCAACAAAATTTAGAACGTATATTATGCATGTGCACCTGTTGCTTCCCATCTGCATTTATGCATTCATGTTAATAGATTATTAATGATCCTGAACCAGCTGCACTCTCATATGTTACAGAAACAAATATTTCAAGCAATTCCACTAGTGCAGACTCATGCAGTGCAACAAAGAAAACAAGTGCACCGATATTGAATTACCTGTTTTTATTGAACGATATAATACATTAATTTATTAAAATGCATGTCTTATGCTATCATCAAAAGAGAATATTTACATAATTACAACTGCTTCCCCTTGGCGAGCATGGTTTCCAGGCTGGCCTTGACCTTCGTGTAAGCCGTTCCGAAGGTGCTGCAGGTGCATGCTGCAAATATGTAGATATAACAATGTGAGGCAAAAATAACAAATGTGTATTTTTTGTACGTTCATTAAGCAGCTTAATATATTCGCTCAAACCACTTAAGTCAATCCTTAATACGGTTTAACTATGCCTAATGGCTGCTTGTCAATACAAAACAGTACCATCGCATAATGTTTCACTCTACCGTATGATGAACAGTTAAACGGTTACAATTGCTGCTGGTGCCAGCAACAGTATGTTACATTTTATGACAAGGCCATATGACACATAATGTACTTAATTAGCCCAAATGACCTCTATATTAATTGCTGAAACTAGGCTACCCAGTTCGACTGCTTACATTTTTGGCTGGTAATTAAATATACCCGCGCGGAATGATATGCTCAGAAGAGTGACTGGAGTATTGAATGTATCATGCCATAGATTGTAATTTATTTTCCTTAATACACATTTAAATGTCTTTCTCGTAGTCTTAACTGATACATCATTGGCCATAACTTCAATAGAAGGCAGATGGATTGATTGTGTCGATATGGTCACTTAGTTTCCTATAGATAATCATATCTTTCTGGAATGCTGACACGGTTGCAAGTTAGGTATACCACATTGAGCACAAGAAATACCCCGTGAGCACTTTCTGTGTTGTGGCACGACAGATATGCACCTCCTGGGAAACAAAACTGAAACTGTCATTACAATGAATGCTATCACAGTAAATAATTGAAGGCGCTCTATAACATAAGTATTTTTTCTAGAGTTTCGAGGTTCAGGACACTTACGTAATGCAAAAAGATTGAGTAAGAAATGCCCCCCCCCCCTCATGTCAGCATGCTTCACTGTCACTTTCTTTTTCAGAAAATCGTACCAATTTGTAATTTTTTGGGAGGTGAAATGCTGCAAAAATATGTTTAAGACAGCGATTCTCTGGAAACATTCTATGGAAATAACAAGACAGCATACCTATGTTGACATTTTCAATTTCCCTGGTGTTTTTCCAAGCTTTCCCTGGCTGTTTTCATGAAAATTCCCTGGCAGTCTATGACACCCGCAGTTTAGGGGCAATAACAAATATTGAGGTTTAATGCTTGCCAAACTACTGCCAGTACATAATTATAATTATAACGAATAACACGTCAGTCACTTGAAATGCACTATTAGATTCAGCTGAATTGAAGCACTTGTTTAATAAAGCTGACAAGGGCTTGGCCAAGTTCGTAATTCATGGCAACTCGAGCACAGCACAGAAAATCCTCAAAGTCACCTCAAACCAATGGCTTCAGTTTCAAACGTGTAAAGGGTGCTTGCCCCGAGCCACTAATTTATTGTTCTCCAATTCTTTCGGTTAAGTTGCGAAGCTGCGATTGACTGGGCTTATCGCAAGTTTCGTGCTCTGAAAGCTTTTGCGGTTATATATATTTATACTGGTTGCCAGGAGCCCCATAAATACTCCTACTTTTGACTTACGAAAACGGCAGCACACGCTGCTGATGTATGGCCCGCTAACACGGCCTTTCGTCTGAGTACGCTAGCATTTATTCAACTGTACGTCTCTTTTAGACAATTCGTCACTCTAGCACAATTTCGAGGTATATACATAAAGCGCTTTGGATGAGTTTTATTAGACAGGCAGCGCAGCGTTTATGGCCACCGATCGAGCGCCACAAAACGAGACCTGCCCACAGTACGCCGCTTAACACACACAATCCGCGCTTATTTCTGCTCAGTATCCACGTTAAACATGGTGTATTTCCTTTTTCACGGACATTGACAATGACGGTCGCTTGCCGTTAAACATTCCCTATAGTAGAATCGAGAACCCGAGCGCGTTTACAAACCAAACGATAAATCGACAGTACGCCCGAGTCGCCTACATTACATGCAGCCGGTTCGCGCTACGAAATACGCTCACCTAGTCATGAGCTAGTGACGGAAAACATCTTCGTTAAAACTTACCGTTCAGTGTAGTTGACGTGCGATGCCACAAAGTCGAGACTAATACACACACACAAAGGTGCAGGCAGCTCACCAGCAGCAACAAGCGTTGACTTGCCTGGCGCAGCCGTTGAGAATTCAAATCGACGCGGAGAGATGGCGCGCCGCCGTTGCTGCCGCTGCGCATGCGCAAACGCTGACGCCGCCGACGGCGTGCGTGCCCCGCAAAACCCGAGCGCCTTTGCCCTTTTCTTTTTTTTTCTTTTTTTTATTGTCGCTTTCTCTCTCTCTTCGTTCCATGCGCGCGAAACCGGTTGCTTTCACTTTCCATTTTTCAGTTCTTTTCATGGAACAAGGAAATGCCTTGGCGCGCTGTATTACAAACGCTGTGGGCTATCGCATGGAGCAAGAGCGCACACTTGGATGAACGCAGTGTTTGTAAAAACCGTTAGCACGCAAGTCAGGCGCTTGCATTATGGCCAACGACGATGAGTAATGCAGTGCATTTCTAGCATAGCTTCCAACGTACTGCCAAATGGGATACCTGCGCACATGTTAGTGCACATTAGTCTGTTCCGGTGATATGTCAAAGCAATCAATACACTAATGACGCACGCATATGCTCGGCCGCACAGGCATATAGCACCTGGAAAGGACTGGGTGGGCTCAGAGTATCTGGCGCACATTGTAAGTGAACGAGAAGCTTTAATGAATTTATAGCGCGGGATATCAGTCTGCGAAAAACCACCCGATATTAGTGATGCAGCCTAGATATGGGGAGAACCTAAAGGGTATCTGAGAATCAGACGACACATAAGGCGCACACCTCATGCGCGACATCGGTTCATCGCACACTAGCAAATTCTGCGTTGTCAACTATACACATTACAAGTCTCTGTGCTGTTAGCTTGATGCCTGTTTGTAATCCGCTTCTTGCTAAAACTGGCATTCATAACATCTATTTACATGATTAGATCGGCAGTTTGTTTTCTTTATTTTACTGCCGCAAACGTAATGCTATGAAAAACAACTGTAAAAACTGTCTTGGGATTGCCGAGAACGACTACGGAGGTCATATAATGTGGTGAACAAATGCGGAAGTATATACACCATGTCTATAATAAACTCTACAAAAAGGCTTTAAGGAAATGTCTGCAGTATATACAATCCCAGTGGCTTATATCAAACGTAGCTCCGTATTATCCGCCTGTACCTCCCCTTGGTTACAGCGTACACGGGTTGGGCCGAGTTTAACGACTTCTGTCTATAGACGGCCAGTAAATCTGAAGCAATAAGACTTTTACAATATCGGCTGTCCTTTAGTTCATCTCACAGCTTACCGCAATCGATATACGGTCTGTTCGCTCGAGTTAACATGATCTTTGGTGATGTCCCGCCCTATAGCGTTCATCGGGGGGACATAGGAAACCACTAAATAATAGTTTCAATCACATAGAAGTATATATTCCGCCTCCGTGTGGTTCGCAAGGAAAAATCGTCGGGGATGCATTCCCGACTAACTAGGGTGCCAGGCCCAGAGGTTACATGTTAAAAACCAGTGCAATACTGGATGAAACTCGGCGAGCAGACTCTTAAACACCTAATTTCTGGTAACATAATAATTAAGAACTGCGTAATTCAATGACAGAGATGCCATGGTGACCTTTATTGCTTTTCTCTGTAGACATTCTATAAACTGGCAATCGGCTAAAGTAATAGCAAACAGAAAAACTTTTGCGTATAAACGGTGTATAGACCGCTAATATAGACAAAAAACACAATTTAACAACTTTTGTCAAGACTAAATTTATAGACGGGGAATAGATAAAAGAAGTGGACACCTTATCAACTTTCGCCTATAGAAAATCTGTAAACCGGGCGTATACAAATCTAATCAACACCTTATCGACTGTCGCCTATAGACAGTCCTTAGACACAGAATGAACAAGAATAAATAGACACGGTATCGACTTTGGTCTATACGTGGTCTATAGAGCGGAAGATCACAATAAGAAACAAACAAATTATCGACTTCTTTCTGTAGACCGACTATAGAATGGAAGTAGACAAAAAGAAATAAAAATCTAAGTAACTTTTGTCCATAGACAGTCTATAGACAATGGATGGACAAAAATAAATAGACTGTATCGACTTTTTTATAGATAGTCTATAGAGAGGAAGTAGACAAGAAAAAACAAACACCTTATCGACTTTTTTCTATAGACTGTCCATAGAAAGTGAGTAGACAAAAAGAAATAAAAATCTCATCAATTTTTGTCTATAGATAATCTATAGACAATGATTGGACAAGAATAAATAAAGACTATCAACTTCTTTCTATAGATAGTCTCATCTTATCGACTTTTTTCTATAGACTGTCTATAAAATGTGAGCAGACAAAAATAAATAAAAATCATATCAATTTTTGTCTATAGACAGCATATAGATTATTTATCAACAAAAGAACAAATCTATAAAACGGCAAAGTTGTCTACAAGTAGTCTATAGACATTCTACAGACAGTCTAAACTCATTTTTGCAAGGGATAGGCACTCACGGACACCTGGTACCCTCCAGGGTGCTGTTTGCGGTGCACAGAAGAACTGGCCTCTCGTCGCTTTTGGACTACGAGCAGGTCTACCTTTCGCATCTGTCTGCAGTAGCGCTGCGAAACATGTGCACAATGCCCAAGAACGATAACGTAGTTTCCCGACAATACGTCCGAGAAGGGCAGAAGGGCCCTACCCTGCGAAGACTCCCTTAGCCTTATACCACCTCACTGTATACATATATAGAAACCCTGGGATGCCTGAAACCTCAGGCCGCACGTCTCAGCTCCGCGCAGCGCCTTATTAAATCGAAGCTTTCTTAGCGAACCCTCTCCTACTTTGCTGACCATAGCTGTAGCTGGAGGCTCTCTGTTGCTGTCTTGCCGAATAGCGCAACACAGAACAGCAGCCATATAACTAGTTGGCGTATACGTATAGCCACCTGCAGTTTCCTACCGATGCTCCGTTCAGCGGATGTGTTCTCCACGACGTTACGCAATTAAACAAACGCTACCTAAATATCCTCACTGCAACAGCTATACGTAATCAAGCCCCCTCCCCTCTTCCTCATTCCCTAAATAAACTGAATCGATTTCTTTGACTCCTCCTCTCGTTTTCATGAACGGATAAGTATTTCGCCTCGAATACACGCAACCTTCTCTCCTATACAACGCGAACATTGCTTTTCAGACACCCGTGTTCTCGTGCGAGATCTTTGTGGTGTCCGAAAGTTTAGTTGCTGTGGCCGGTAGTGGCGCTGCGTCGCGTTTATTCGCAACTCAAATGAACTGCAGGGGGCGCTGCGAAAATTGGCCGCGTCTGGCTACACTGTGCAACATGGCGGTTATATGGAGGTCCCCGCGTCGCCGAAACCGCTGTGTTTGATGCATAGTACACAGTAGTTTGATGATTTTCGTGCAGTGTGATGCCGGTTTGCGCTGTTTTGTGGAAGGAAAGCGAGTAGCTTACGCCGACCAAATCATTTTAGCCGATCTGAGGGAGGCACAGTGGGTAATGAAGCTGAAGTGGCCACACGGTGTGTGCAAACATCTGGCGTGCATGACAGCGGACCCGCGCGAGATTCTGATGAAAATCACCAATGTATTCTTGAACCCATTGGTCATGGAACCGAAGTACTCGTGCACTGTTGGATAGTCGGAAAAGTACAAGCACGTTTCTGCTGCTTTGAGTCACTGTTAAGGCGCGGATAGATAGTCCGGTGTTTCGAGCGTGCGAGACAGCAGCCGGCGATGTTGGATACGTCACGCTGGCCTCGCCAGGATTGCCGAAATATTACAACCTGCTCAGTTTGGTACGTTTAACATGGCCTGCAGCAGCGCACCGACTTGCTCGATCAGCTGTTGCCGCTGTACATGCGGATAAATGCGCAGCCGGCGCGCACTTTCTCATTGTTGTTGCCTTAACACATTTTCGTTCGGCGAAGGCGCAAACTCTCCACGCTCTTTTCAGTCCAGAGAACAAGCGAACCTAAAATCAAGCTTTGCACTTTATCGCGAGCATGCACTACGAATCTGTGGCGAACCTTTCGCGCTACTTTTGCGTTCCTGTTATCTATTTTACATTCAAGATTTGCGCAACGTGACTGTTGCTTCGCTTAGCTGTAGTTATTCCAGTAGTTGGCGCATTGTTTCTCTCGTAGAGAACAATACGATAAATAAGAAACCGAAAGATCTGCTTACTACAATAAAAACAGATTTGCACACCATGTACATGTATGGCTTGTGCTGCGTGGCCTGACCATGATTGATTACTCCCCGCTGTCTACGAACATGTCGCTTAAGGCTGCTGTGTAAACTAATGAAATAAAACAAATGTTTCTGTGTAAATTAATGTTAACTAAGGTACTGCATTATGAATGTAATTAATTTTCATGGTATTCTATAATTTACGTATCCTGCACTTTAAGTGGCAAGAACTGTGTTCGCCTCTGAACTGCCAATTTCCTTCAGACACTGATAAGAGATACAATTGCTTTGATAATTACGCATTTTCAAATGAGCACCTACTAATTTGCACTAGTTACACGGATAGCGTGTCCAGGTCGCAAGGAAGGCGTACCGCTATGCCACCCCATAGTTATTTTGCATGCTGGCGAGTACATGTTGTGCTTACATAGAACGATTTACCGACGTTACCCGGGAATACCTGAAACTCTGATGTAACGATTGATTTTCGCTGATGTACCATACTCGGTAATTCCACGTTGTGCGCCGCATGTATCCGATATAACAGCTTTAATGAAGGAAAGCTTGAGTACCGCGGCGACATTTGCATCATACACTGCATTACCACGCCGGCTATCACATGAAACTGCTTGTTGCAGCACGCGTACGCTGAACGTTATCACGATGGCAGTAACAACCTCAACGCAAACTTCCTGAAGTTCGCTGTAGTGCTTTACTGCAAACATAGTACAAGCAACAGTATCGCGTTCTCTTGACACAAACAACAAACCGATCCTCGGCTGAAAAAAAAATAAAAACTTTCTCGAGCAAGATGTTGAGAACATAACAATTGCCGTTGTCGCAGCTTATGATAAGATTCGCAATCCATGTGGCTCTTCGACGCCGCAAAACTGCAAAGCGCAGCATAATTCCATGCCTGTGCGCAGTTTTGTTGATGGTGGCGCGCACCCGCTCGCAGTGCGAAGGCTACGGACGGAGCGTCTGCTCCGACACTCCGACCTCCGTACGAGGTTTCCGGCGCTCGCCGCTAGGTGTCGCATGAATGGCTGGAGTCGCGAATAAGCCGCCTTGATAGACTGTGCCGAATCCCCTTTGAGTCTCTCATCAAGATGCACCGTTTTATTTTACTGGCTTACCATAGCTTCACTTAGACCGACTCCCACAGAACATCGGATTTGCATGATTTTTATTCAAAGCTGCCTGAGGGACTCCCAGGTTCTGTCGAAGACATTTCCTGTGTACTTCTAAGCGCTCGTACTGGCGCTCCGATAGTGGCATCAGAGGCAGCTGACATGTTGTCCCACTGGTAACAAACGCGGAATTTAACCATGGCATGGAGGTCTTGTGGTTACGCCAGCGCATGCTAACAGAGCGTTGAAGCACATGAAGCCTCTGTGACACCAAGGTGAAAGATTGGTCCAGTTGGTTTTGCATCATGTGGTTACAGCAGCATGAGCTAAAACATGTGCACAACGAAAGAGACACACGGGGACAAGCGCTAAGTTCTATCAGCTTTTGTTTATTGGCCGTATTTATATACCCAGAGGAAAAGCAAATTCAGAAAACAAGACAGAAAACAAAACCACGAAATCGCGTAGGTGCGCATGCTTGTGATTTCTAAAAAGAATAATTATTTTGCTAGCAATGCAACAGAAGGCCTACTGACCCAATTATCTTCCCTCGCCATGCGCGTATAGAGTCAACGACAGTGGAAATACATTCGTCCTGATGTCTAGTTGCCACGGGGGCGCACTCGAACTACGGTTTGCACCCACACTAACGGCAATGGATACCCAAGAACCCTTCTTCTTACATTGTTACAATGTTCGCGCAGGCGTTCGTTCAAGCACCTGCCTGCTGATACTTTTATTGCGATAGCAATTATATGGACACTTCAACCGGATTTCTGCCGTCGTCGTCGCCGTCGCCGTGAGGTTCCGTATAGATAAAATCTTCGCCGCGTGCCGTATGCCCGAGCAGAAGCGTGCGGGGACGCGTGCTATCACGGAGAGCGAACGCACTCAATCTCCCACGGGCAAGCAAGGAAGGGGGAAGCCAGCGCCGGAGGGAGCGGGGGGGGGGGGGGGCGCACTTCTACTCTGCCAACAACCGCGCTCGTCGCTCGCCCGCACCGTCTCTTATCGCCACACGGTATGCGCCGTGCATTCGCTGCTCAGTTTCCGTTGAAGCGATAGACCGCACGTACCTCGCCCGCTGCGGCGTATGCGCTTGCTGCCAGCGTTTTGACAGTCGTTGTCTGCAGTCATTCATGTTTCAGATCAGATCAGTCATTCAGATCTATTCATGTTTGTTTGTGCGCGCTCACACCACGCTTGTTCATTCAGTTAGTAATAGTCGGGCCGCATTTTCCAACGCACGCTACACATGCGATGCTGCACAGATCGGCAGTGCAGCGCTACAGGTGTGTCCCTTCGCACGCCCTGCCCACGGGAAGCGCTTCTCATCAACACCACCTTTTCACACGCGCCTTCTCGTGGTCATCGAGTTTCTCTTCATGTCGGTCTACTTACGCCGCAGCACACCTGCTTACTTAATCAGCTCATGTTTACTACAATTCATATTGCTACCAAAGCCGCTCACCTTACTTCGTATGACATTGCTGTGCTGCTATCGCATTCATTGCTTCGCCCTCAGGGCGAAACAGTGACATTTTTTAAAGCAATTTTTGCTTAAAACTTAGACTAGCTGCTCGAGTGCCATTATTTTCTTAGATCAAAAAGGCAGGAGCCCAAGAAACATTTTTATTGTGTTTTTTACAATTATAAATACAAACTAGCAATTCCCGCTCATTTAAAAATTTATGTAACTGCGATGCAAAAATTAACAGAAATGTTAACTAGCCCAAAGTAGTGAAGCGCAACTCTTAACAAGCAGTTCGCATCTTCACTGATATTGTTTCAAGTTATACCTACAGCTTTTGTTCGCGAACAGGCGCGAGTCATCCTTGTCGTATCATTTCCTTTGCCGCTTCTACGAAATACTGCTCTTTATTAGCGCTTTGTAGACCACTAATAAAAACTTGAAAATCGCTAGCCCACGTATCGCATGAGACGTCGTGCTTCGGCATACGTTTAAAAGCAACGTCGACCGTGTCCGTATAGAGCTATAGTTTGATGGTGATTCGTCTACTTTAAGCATTGAATCCTGTAGGTGGGGTGGCTCTGCGCAATCATAAGGGAGAATAAATGTACAATAGCTCACTTCGATGGCAATCAGTGCTAGCACGGCTGATGGCTCGCTTTTCGATCTAAAAACGTTTAGAAGTGGCTGTGGGCGTTCAGGACATTCTAAATAAAAGGTTAGAGTATAGAATACGTAAAGTGCACAAGATTTGGCCTTTGGAAAATCTGAAATCACCAAAAATTATGGGGTACATACTTTGACAGTTGTCAGCCACTGGTCAGAGTGGTTAGAAATTGCCCGTTCTTAGTGGCGTGGTAGAATCTCCGGTTGCAGGGTACTCGGGTTCGATATTAGCAAAATAGAGATTTTTTCCCAAACATCAACCGAAGAGCAGTAGGAGGCCAAGCTATCTGACCTGCATCCGAAGAGACAGCGCAGCCTGATTGTCACGGAGCGGCATAGTTTCCTAGAGGGCGCCGAGTTGAGGACATGGATTACGCAACAGCAGGAGCAGGCCCGAGAAGAGCGGGCGTTGGCCCGAAAGAAAAATGAGAAAGGGCGAGTGGCGGCGAAGGAAGCTGGAGAGCGCGAAATACCGTTGTTAGAATTAAGGATTCAGCTTAATCAAAGTGGAAACGAGAGCAGGGCCAACAACGAGCACCTAGAAGTACAGGAGGAGCAGCACAAATGTCAGGCGCCCGTAGAAGTCGCGCATGGAAAGCGCGAAGAAATCGCACGCACGGTTCTGTCGATGGTAGAAAGAGAGGCTAATCTTTGTGAGCCTAAATGTACGTTCACAGGCGAGGCCAGATCCGTAGACCGTGGCATAGTTGTTGAGGAACCCGTTGGTGGGGACCAGATTGAGCGTGACGAGATACTGTGCCAATGGAATACGAGAGGAGCAGCTAGACCAGCTGTGGACGATTCGGCACAGTTATCTTGGGAGTATGTCGCGAAGGTAGCTCTTGCAGAAGTAGTCCGAAGTGACACAAACTCGTTAGACAAGAGCACCAGTGTAGAGTACAATCGGTCAGAAAAAAAGCGCTAAAGCACAATGCGGGAAGGACAGTGCAGTTGTGGACAGCTCCCAAGTATGTGAACTACGCTGCGCAAAAGAAAATAGCTGCATTACCCCGAGGTGTTTCAAGCTCTCCGCCAGTCCAGGTAGCAATGATGGGAATGATTCACCCATTAATCATTCTGACTGTGCGTTGGAGACGGAAATCGTAACCGACGATATGCGTGCCGGTCATCACGAGATGCGAGCGGAAGGCTCGGAAATTAGCACCAGCAAGCGTGCTAGGAGAAAGACGAGGTGTCGCAGAGTTCGTAATGCGGCAGAGAAGGCAACGCAGCCGAATAAAACAAAAGGCGCTAAACCCCGTGGGGAGCGCTGTCAAGGATTTCAAAAGGCGCGTAGGACGATTAGAATGTTTCCAGGAAGAGCGCGTCCGAGCCGCCGAGTGAGGAAGAGAGGAAAGGGCCGTTCGGCGCGGGGGCGGACAACAGCAAGGGGGCCCCCTCGTTCGGTTCTTTTCAAGGTGTGCAAAGCATGGCACAGGAGAGAGAGCCGGTACGGCGCCGCGAATTAGTCATACGCGTCAGTGAAGTCGCAGTGTGATACCTGAGAGGCACGTTACCTGTCTTTAAAGTGTCGGGGGTGGGCGGCGAAGAGGATGACCTCCGTACCCTTTGTATACCCTCGTTGACGAGACGAGCTGTCAAACCGCGCCGGCCTCGAGTAGGGCTTAAGGATATGGCGCTACCATAAGCTACTGGAAATGAAAGTGACGCAGGTTTTGCAGAAACAGGTTGTTGGTTTCTTTATATTTCCGTGTTTGGTTAATTTATTGGAGATCTCCGATACTACAGATCGTTTAAATAATCCAGTTTAGAGCTTTGTGTAACTTGTTTTAGAAGCTCTCCGATTTTCTAAAAGTGCTGGTTTGCGCGCACATAAATTTCTTGGTATGTCGTTGTTTCGGTAGCAGGTAGGCTTCCTTTTGGGTTAAATACGCTTCCAACGTCAAGTCCATGTTATTTCTTTGAATCATATGTAGTGGCGTGCTTGAGTACGAGTTCACTTTACGGAGGTGTTCGCGAGATTTTTTTTAGCAAAGCATTGGTGCGTGTCTCGGACGTGTATTGGGAAGACGACAGCATTTTGCGTTTCATTTGGTGCGTGGAAGTACTTTGCAGTAAGCGCGAATCTTCTTGTAGTCTTGAGTGCGTATTTGCTGCAAGACATTTTTTTCGCAGTTTCACTAGTACATGTATTAATCACGGATGTAGACTGTTCATGGCGTTTCATGTTCATGGCATTCAAACTGTTCATGGCGTTTGTGCTGCATATGATATTTTAAGTACAATTTATTTAGGGTCATTCTGTAGTTAAGCTGGAGGATTTCGGTGTTGTATACCTAGACATGTAGTGTTCTGTTCGTTTTTTTTTTTTGCATAGTACACGTTGTATAATGTATGTTAATGTTATCTATAGATGGAACGATGTTCTTTTTCGTGTTTTTCGTTGCTCGAAAATGCCACTCGTGCAAGTGAATATTATATTACAATATTCTGAAAGTGGGGGGCAGTGTCACGGAGCGGCATAGTTTCTCAAGTCATCAACACGCCGATTAATGGGAGTCAAAAATGTCGTGGCCCCACGGGGTGGCATCTGGTTTAGAGAAAGCGACACGCCGATTAGCGGACCCGTGTGTGCGTGTGCATCCGGGTGGTGCAGTGCTGGGGTTAGACCTTGGAGAGAGGGGAATCTACCTTCGCCCCTGGTGAAAGGGGCGCGGCCAAGACTTTTGAGAGGAGTCATGAAATAATTAGGTGACCTCTGCATACCTGCAGTAGAGCACTGCACGGGCTTGGGCTTACACGAAAGCCCGGGCCCGGCCCAGCCCGTGGGCCGGGCCGGGCCGGGTAGAGCAGTTTTTTCACGGGCTCGGGCCGGGCTCGGGCACGGCGTGTACTTTTTGACCTGGGCCCGGGCCGGGCTCGGGTTTTTTGACGCGGGCCCGGGCCGGGCTCGGGCTTTCTGCGAGTTGTTCTCGGGCTTCTCAACTCTGAAAAACATGTATTTTTCGGTCTCGGGCCGGGTTCGGGCCGGGTTCGAGCCGGGCTCGGGCCGGGCTCGGGCTTAAGGTAAAGGGGTGGCGGGCCGGGCCGGGCGGGTAACGTAGATTATTTCCGGGCCCGGGCCGGGCCCGGGTCTTGCCATAAAAGTTTTGATCGGGCTCGGGCGGGCCCCCCAATGTAAAAATGGGCCCGGGCCGCAAAAATCGGTCCGTGCAGTGCTCTAACCTGCAGTTCCCCTACATATGGAACTAGGGAAAGGAGAGGCTATTAAGGTGCAGGTTTTGGGCCCTGCTAATTAGTCTAGAAGCTGAGCCTGTAATCTGCTGAGAAGCAGTCAAGGAGCTAGTGCCGTCCAGTATCGCCTGGGCCGTCTAGCCTCGTCGGAACTCAAAGTAACTAGTTGACGTACGAGACGTCAAACCAGCGTCTGCAACGAAGCTCACGGTAGTTCGCCTCAAGTTAGCTCAACCTGCTTGAGGGAAGTCGTCTCCCGGGAAACCCAGCCCAGCAATCGCATCCACCTGGACAAGATCGGCCCGCCAGCATACTTCGGGAAAGCTCTGCGCGCCGACTTCACGGTTTATGGACTTGCTGCTGCTGCCCGGCCATGCGTATGACACCATTTGTTTTCTTTTGAACTTTGATTTCTTTTGAACTTTGTTTTAGTGAAATACTGTTAAGTGTATTGCTGTATATTTGATCCGCACCCTGTTTCATTTTTATATCCGCTGTTATTTGCTCATCATTATTGTCTATATTAAGTTCAAGTGTGTTAGTCTGTCTATTGCGTTTTTTATTATTTTATTTTATAATTTGTGTATATTTATCAGTCGATAAATATCTTGTTTTTTTTTTACTCCCGACTCTGACTATTTTCACTGTGTTCGCTTGAGTACGGAACGACCAACCGGCTTGTATACCCCGTCGATCGACTTCGCGCCAACGGCGAACGGGTGACAGCCGTGACACTGATTGAATGGGCACGGGATATGGCCATGGCTCGCGGCTACCTGGAATAAGGAGCCCACCCGCCTAGGGTGCAGAACTAGCTTGCTCACAGTACAAGTTAATTCTCCCTCTCTCTCTCTGCGGCAGTTTGCCTTACGTGGCGAGAAAAATTTTCACCACTCAGATCTGATAACGACAAGACGGTAAGCAGGGTATCCTCACTACGCCCGACAGCCATATGAACCGTCAGGTCATGCGTTTCAGTAAGTTTATTGCACTGGTTTTACATGTGATAGAGAGCGGACGTCAAAACAGCAAAATAAACATACTGCAATAACAGCGCAAATATTATGTAGACGAACGCATGACCCGACGGTCCAAGAGGTATGTGGCTGTCAAGTAGCGGTGAGGACCTACTGCGTGCTATCTTGCAATTGTCAGATGTAATGAAAAATGTTTGAGCCAAGTCAGACAAACTGCCTGAAGGCAAAAAAAAAAATAGAAAGCAACACACACACACGCACACGCACCGAGGAAAAGTTCAAAAGTGGCATCCAACCAGGATACTCAAAGTGTCGGAAGCGGAGATTTTACCGCAACGAACAGCTTGCTACTTTCAGGCGCATCTGTACTTGCAGTATAAACCACTGACTGCAAACCTTAGAGGTTTCTGCCCCGTGATGTTTATTGATTTCGGCGTTTCGGAAGGCCACGTCTTGTGCACATTACGTAAATTCTACTATCACATGCTTAACGCGTACAGCCACACATGCCTCTTTTATTAGAAAAACGAACTCGTAGCCGTGCTGGCACTGACTGCCATTAAAGTTAGTTACTGCACACATAAGTTAGTTACTGCACACGTGGCATTCAATACTATGAATGCCACGTAGTGCGTTGCAGAGAGGAGTGGGATTCCATACAATACGTGGAAATCGCGGTTTTGAAGAACGATGGAACGGCTGGTCGCTATCCTTGGAATGAAGGAACAAGCGTGCAGGTTCGAACACGAGCTTGAGACGTGGAATACAGATGTAGGCATCTGTATCACGATCGCAGCACTTGCTGCACGTGGTGGTTAATTGGTCGGCTGCGCTGCTGAATTTTACCACGCTTGTATTTACGGCTGGTATATTCGTGCGAAAGAGTGTCATGCATGTTTCTCAGAATAACGAAACTTTTGGGCGACTTCTTCTTTCAGGGGTTTTACGTGCCAACAACAGTTCTGATTATGAGGCACGCCGTAGTGGAGGGCTCCGGATAAACTTTGACCACCTGGGGTTCTTTAACGTGCCCTACAACCCAAGCAGAGAGACAGAGGATGGGACGACTTCTTAAACTGTTGCCTAATTACGTGTGGTCGGATTCATGCTATTATGATATAAATAAGATTAAGCTAGGTCTCAGCTTCCTGTAATGATCGAAACATTTACGCGCTATTGCTCGTTCGCACGTGGTCGTATTGTTTAGTATTAGTAATGGGGCACGTTTGTTTTTGTGGAGCGATTTGTGTCACGCGCCCGCCCTCACTGATTAACCGTGTCGCTTAAGCTTCGTCTGCCATTCGAGTTTTCTTTGCCTAACCGCGATTGCGAGGGCAATCGTAAAACAACCTAAGGTTGAAATAAGTAGACTTTTGTGGGCATTTCTTTCACGATCGGAGCACTTGCTGCACGTGATGGTTGGTCGGCCACGCTGCTGAATACCCACGTGTTTCTTTTAGGCCGTTATATTGCTCGTACCAAACAATGCCGTGCACGTGCGTTTCTTGGAATGAAGAAACTTCTGGGCAACTTCTTGTGAAACTGCTGCTTATTTACACATCGGGTGCATGCTAGTATGATGGTGAGGTCAACCCTACGTCTCAGCTGGCTGTAACCATCGGAACGTTCACGCTACTTATTAGACAATTGCTCGTTCACACGTTGTCGTATTTTTAGTAATGGTGAACGTTTGTCTCTGTTGACTCTTAAATTTTTGCCATGCGCCCTTGGTGATAAACCGTGTTGCTTGCGCTTCGTCTGCCGTTTGCTTTTTCTTTGCGTTACCGCGACTGCAAGAGCAACAGTGAAACCGCGTAAGGTTCGAAAAACGGAACTTTTGTAGCCATTTGTATCTCAGTGGCAGTACCTCTGACACATGGCAGTTGGCTAACCGCGCTGCTCCATTTTTCTGTCCTCTCACATTTGCTATTATTTGGGCAAGCGTATGATTTGACATGTGTGCACGACAAGCTGTGCAAGATGAAATTCATACCACACGGTTTCTTTCGAACTACGAGACAGTTGCATCCCCGTATTGTCATTATATTCTGTGTGAAGGTATAGTCGAAGTTCGCCAGATTTTTTTATAGCGATAGCAATTATAGGCACACTCCAGGCGAAATATCGCTAATGCGACCTACGCAGAATACGTGCGCCGCCGTGGGTTGTGGCTTCGTGAGCGCTGTTCCCGCACAGTTTTAGTGTCGAAGGTGGCGTAAACTTAGCTCTGCAAGATATGGAAACGCGTTGTAGCTGTAGCAGCAAGAAGGGATCGCTTGTCGCTGCTGTTTCGCTTCATCACGCCAGCATTTCGACAGCGAGTACCCCTGCCATCGAGTGAGATGTGTTCATGTTTGCATTTGCGCATTGCACCAAGGTTGTTAATTTATAAAGCGAAGGTTTACTTGAATTTACACTGGTGATAACATGTACAGGTGCTTAATTTACTTATTATAGATGTATGCTAATTTGCTATCGCAATCTCTGCTTCGCGTTTCGGGCGAAACTGCGACGTTTTTAGTGTTGTCAGCTCGTTTGACAAAGCGATGCAGATGTATAGATACATTCGGCGAATTCCTTTTATCCTTGCACAGCGTTGAAGTAATCACGACGTTTCTGTTGACTGTTACCACAGGTAGTTTTTAAAAAACCAAAAGGAAGCAAACTTGCTATCAGAACCAGCAGATTGCTGTTAGAAGTGTAGTTTGTTAACATGCACATGGTGGATAGTAATTTTTGTAGATATTTCCAATACGTGATTCTTGCATACTTTACAGCCCTGCTGGGTGCCTTCATCAGCCTGGTCCACTGAACCAAGCTCACAGAAAATCCCCGCTAACTTTCTTAATACCTGTGGTCTGAACACTGCAAATTCGGGTCTGCTACCGCTAAAATGAGCCTGCAGCATGACTATATTGTAAATTGTGTAGCCACCTACGTACCCGTGATCTCTTCTGTTCTGAATCTGTACCCATGGATGAAAGGCTGCGCCCAGCCAGTAGTAACTTTCTTAGGAGCGTTTGTACTTGTGAACTCTTGGTTAATTTTGTCTGTCGGTGGCTGTTTAAACAAGTCTTCAGAAATGTCGTGCTAAATTTGTTAGTGCTCTAGTGCATGTTGTGTCTGCGACCGCTGAAGCCAGCCGGCAACAACCCTTTGTAAATTGTGTAGTCGCCAAGATACTTGTGTTTTTTTTTCAGAAGTAGTCGTATCTGCAACGATGCTAGAACAGCCACATTCAGCGTCTGGTAACTTCCTTTGAGGTTGTGTGACACCCGTGAATTTTTAGTGTGAATTTGCGTTTGTGTGTGACCGCTGAAGCAAGCGCACACAAATCATTTGTTAACTTTTGGTACGTGTGAACTCATACAATGTGTTTCTGTGTCTTTGTACGCTGAAGCGAGCATGCTGCAAGCATTTAGTTAAACTTGTAGGTGCCAACGTGCTTGTGAACTCTTCAGCAGTATTTGGCTGCGACCACGGAAGAAAGGCCGCATTCAGTGTTTGTTGACGTGCTTAGAGGCCTTTGAGCCTGTGAACTCCTAAGATGAATTTGTGTCTGTGACCACTGAAGCACAGCAAGTATCTTGTAACTTCTAGTAACCGTGATCTCACTTTGGTTTTGTGCTGAAGCAAGTGTCTAGTAGCTATTTTTGTATCTGCATAGTGTTTGTGTCTGTAACTGCTGAAATAATAGCAATTTTATCAAATCCCGATGTATCTCTCAAATATTTAGTATTTTTACTGTCTGCGACCACTGAAGCAAGCCTGCAGAAAGCCTGGAGCAACTTCCGTAATGGCTAAGACACCTGTGAACATTTCAGCAAATTTTGCTTTTATGTGCCGGCGACTGCTGAAGTGAGCCAGCCCGCAATGACCTCCTACTAACTTCCTTTGTGCCCCCCACCTTGCCCCACCTTTACAGAGGGCTTTTGAAGTTATTTTACTGGCCGAGGTGCATCTGCAAAATATTAGCTCAAATGAAGTTGTCTCATCACTACTCTAAAGTGTCAGTTTGCTGTGGTGACCTTTACCAGAGTTTGTCATCAATGCAGAGCACATTTGCACTATAAATGGGGGACCATATAGCAGATGTCTGTTTCTATGACCGCTGAACAAGTCTCAAGTAACTTCGTTAACACTTAATGTAGCTGTGACACCTTTAGCATTATTCATACAAATTCATTCATCCAGCCACCCACATCTCCGCGCGTATTGACCCCGAACTCAAGGTCTACCCACCGTTTTCTCGGACTAAAAAACATTTACACTCACCTCTAGTTTTATCAATAAACGAGTGGAACGCCCTTCCGCAATCCATTGCCAACATTAAGAAATTATCTTCTTTTCAATCGGCTCTACTAACCTACCTTAATGAGAAAACCAGGCAAACCAGCTGATCATTTCTAAACAACCATATTATCTTGCTTGCACTCCTTACTACCTTTGAACAATGTCATACATTTGTTGTATTATTCTGAATGTGTTGCAGCTCTATCTTGTATTATTGCATTATATAGTAATTACTTCGTGCCACTACTAGATGCACTGTATCTCAGTAGTGTTGTGATCACTTGTGTTCTTTATTTGCGTTTTGTTCTTCATCCTTATAACCCCGATGTGAAGTTTCGTGTTGTTATCGCCCCCCCCTCTATGTAATGCCCGTTCCTGGCCCCTTAGGGTAAATAAAAATATATTGCAACGTGATTTATTCACGTGTAAACGTCAATGAATTCGAGAAACGTCAGGCGAACGTCAAGAAGCGGCGAGGCGACCAGCAGTCAAAATCCGGGCAAGCGCAAGCTCGGGGCGCGTGGTTAGCACTAACACTGTGGCTTGCTTGCTGACTGCTTCGTCGTCGTCTTGTCTGTCTTCTTCATTACATTGGCCCCCGGGAAGTAGCGTAGCCATCCTGGCGACTTAAGGCGTTGACAGTATAGAGGGGTCATAATAGGGCTTGAGGCGACTCACGTGAACGATTTCTCGACCACGACGACGTAAGTCTGGAGACGGTGTCAAAGGCTCAACGTCATAATTGACTGGAGATGTCCGAGCGAGGATGCGGTAGGGCCCATGATATCGGGCCAATAATTTAGACGAAAGGCCAGGCGTACTCGGAGGAATCCAAAGCCAAACTAGGGCACCGGTCGCGAAAGTAGTGAGAGATCGGTCGGAGTCGTGCCTGAGCTTCTGGTGACCTTGGTCTTCGGTTGTCAAGGAACGGGCCAATTGTCGACAATCTTCGGCGTACTTGGCGACATCAGAAATTGCAGTGAACTCAGATGAGTCAGGTGTATAGGGAAGCATAGTGTCCAGCGTGCATGATGGCTCACGTCCGTACAAGAGGAAGAACGGCGAGAATCCTGTAGTCGCGTGCGTAGCAGTGTTGTACGCATATGTGATGAATGGAAGGACGGTGTCCCAATTTGTCTGGTCTGATGCCGTGTACATCGTCAGCATATCCCCCAGAGTGCGATTAAATCGCTCAGTGAGGCCATTAGTTTGCGGATGATATGCACTTGTCATGCGATGAACGATGTTACACTGAGCGAGCAAGGCTTCAATAGCGTCAGACAGGAAAACACGTCCCCTGTCGCTTAAAAGCTCACGGGGAGCACCGTGGCGCAGTACGAAGTTGCGTAAGATGAAAAACGCAACGTCTCTTGCTGTGGCTGTAGGCAAAGCTGCAGTCTCGGCGTAACGCGTGAGGTGGTCCACGCCGACAATTATCCACCTATTCCCAGAGGTGGTCGAGGGAAGCGGGCCGTATAAGTCGATACCGACGCGGTCGAATGGACGGGCAGGGCAAGGGAGAGGCTGAAGTGTACCGTCCGGGCGTTGAGGTGGAGTCTTGCGCCGCTGACAGGCAGTGCAAGCACGTATGTACTTGCACACAAATGCATACATTCCGCGCCAGTAGAATCGCTGCCGCAGGCGATTGTAGGTCTTGAGAACGCCGGCGTGAGCGCTTTGTGGGTCAGTGTGGAAAGCAGCGCATATGTCCGTGCGCATGTGGCGAGGTACCACTAGAAGCCACCTCCGGCCATCAGACGCGTAATTCCGGCGATAAAGGAGATCGTCGCGAATAGTGAAATGGGCGGCTTGGCGACGCAGAGTTCTTGAGGCGGGATAAGTGGATGGGTCAGTGAGAAAGTCAAGGAGTTGACAAATCCACGCATCCTTGCGTTGCTCCGACGACATGTCTGCGAAGTCAATAGGCGACAAGGGAGCCGAAGAGGCTGACGGAGAAGCCATGTCAAACGCTAGCGGCGAGCGGGACAGTGCATCAGCGTCCGAGTGTTTGCGGCCGGATCGGTACACAACACGGATGTCGTAATCTTGCAGGCGAAGCGCCCAACGACCGAGGCGTCCCGAGGGATCTTTCAGCGACGAGAGCCAGCATAGAGCATGATGGTCCGTGACGACGTCGAAAGGGCGGCCATAAAGGTACGGACGAAACTTAGCTAAAGCCCAAATTATAGCGAGGCACTCTTTCTCGGTGACAGAATAGTTACACTCGGCTTTCTTGAGCGTTCGACTCGCGTAGGCAACGACGTATTCTTGGTATCCTGGTGTTTTTTGAGCCAATACCGCACCAAGGCCAACACCACTGGCGTCAGTATGGATCTCCGTAGGCGCATTAGGGTCAAAGTGACGGAGTATTGGTGGCGACGTTAGTAAGCGCCGTAGCGTTCGAAAAGATTCGTCGCATTCTGTTGACCAAGCAGACAGGCCGTTAGAGGCGGTCAGAAGGTTGGTAAGAGGCGCGATGATGGTAGCAAAGTCGCGCACAAATCGACGAAAATACGAGCACAGCCCAATGAAACTTCTAAGTGTTTTCAAGGAATTGGGCTTGGGATATTCGGCTACGGCACGGAGCTTCGCGGGGTCCGGAAGAACTCCCTCCTTGCAGACGACGTGGCCTAGTATCGTCAACTGGCGTGCAGCAAAGTGGCACTTCTTTATGTTAAGTTGAAGGCCAGCAGAGGTGAGGCACGTGAGAATCGCACGAAGACGAACAAGGTGAGTTGGAAAATCGCGAGAAAAAACGACGATGTCGTCAAGGTAGCAGAGGCAGGTATTCCACTTGTAGCCACGAAGGATGTTATCCATCATCCGTTCGAAAGTAGCTGGGGCGTTGCACAATCCGAACGGCATCACGTTAAACTCATACAGTCCGTCAGTAGTGACAAACGCCGTCTTAGGTCGGTCAGGGTCGGCCATTGGAACTTGCCAGTAACCCGAGCGCAAATCCAGTGACGAGAAATATTCTGCCCCTTGCAAACAATCGAGAGCATCATCGATGCGGGGCAACGGGTATACATCCTTCCGAGTTATCTTATTGAGGCGGCGGTAGTCAACACAGAATCTGATAGAGCCATCCTTTTTGCGCACAAGTACAACAGGAGAGGACCAGGGGCTCTGGGATGGCTGAATGACACCACGCGTAAGCATATCATCCACTTGTTCATTGATAATACGCCGTTCTGCCGCTGAAACTCGGTATGGTCGTTGGCGTAAGGGCGCATGGGAACCGGTGTCAATGTGGTGTGTGACGCTTGTTGTACGACCTAAAGATGGTTGGGCGCAATCGAAGGAGGACCGGAAGTCTCGAAGAAGGGCCAGGAGTTCGCTGCGTTCTGTTGTCGGTAGATCGGCAGCAATAGAAGGGTGGAAACTGTCTGGACCCGAAGGTTTGGGAACAGGTGATGTCATGGCATTCAGTTGAAGATGGGGTTGGGCCTCTGCAAACTCGAGGGAGCGCAGGAGATCGGCACCTTGAATGTGACCCAAAGATTCTCCACGAAGTAATGTAACAGAGGATGGGAGCCAGTTGGAAACTAACATAGTAGTAGCACCCGATTCAACCGTAAGTACAGCAAACGGCAGTCGTAGGCCGCGACGGCGGAGAAGTACCTCCGATGGGGCAAACAGAACAGTTCCGTCAGGGGCAGCCGTACAGGACATAGGCACAATGGTCGACGTTTCAGGGGCAATATCTGTGTCCGCAGCAACGACAAGTTTGTGAGCGTCGGGATGATTATCCACCGAAAGAGAGGTTTGCAATGGCGTAAGGGCCACTTCGGCACGGGAGCAGTCTATGACGGCGCGATGACGTGAAAGGAAGTCCCATCCGAGAATAACGTCGTGGGAGCATGACGGCAGCACGAAAAACTCGATGACATAAAGTTCACCTTGAATAGCGACACGTGCGGTGCAAACAGCTGAAGGCGCAATGCACTGTGAGCTGGCAGTGCGGAGCATTAGTCCCGAGAGCGACGTGGTCACTTTTCTGATCTTGCGGCATAGGTTTTCGCAGATAACTGAAACAGCGGCCCCCGTGTCAATAAGCGCTAATGCGGCGGTTCCTTCAACGTCGACGTCGATAATGTTTTGCGGCGAAATAGATGGAGGCCTTGGGCAGTTCGACGCGCATGCAGCTCTTGCCTCCGGAACTGCAGCGATCAGTTTCCCTCCTCCGTAGGAGGTCGGCGACGCATGGGTGATAGGGAGCGTCGTCGCGGAGATAGGGACCGGCGGTTAGCATAGGCTGGCTGATCGTCAGGGACGTACCTTGGTGGCGACCGGGCAGACGAAGGAACAGGCCTGCCCATGACGTCAAATGGCGAAGGTGGACATCGGCGACAGTGGCGGGCGACGTGTCCAGCGACACCACAGGCGAAGCAGATGGGCCTATTGTCTGGCGTTCGCCACGCGTCGGGGCGGCGGAGGAACGGAGCCGACGATCTCGCGAAGGCGAGCGGCGCAGCATTCGCGGTCGGCGGCCAGGCATTGGTCGGCATCGCAGGTCGAGCATACGGCGCAGGATGTTGAGGGGGCCGAGCCGCGACGGAAGCGTAGGTAAGTGGCGCAGTGACGGGTGGTTGGTGAGTCACAGGCGGGAGGGCCTCAGCTACCTGGGTCCGAATGACGTGTTGAAGGTCCGGAGCCAAAGACTGCGAAGGCTCGTGCGTGAGAGGCAGCAATGAAAGCTGACGCGCTACCTCTTCCCGGATAAAGTCTTTGATGGTAGAGAGCAGCGGCTGTTGATCGGCAGAGGGGGCAGCTAGCTGCAAGCTCGATAGTGTGTCTGGCGTCATGAGGGCTTGGCGGGTGATCGTGCGCTGCCTACGCAACTCGTCAAAGCTTTGACACAAGGAGACGAGTGCCGCGACCGTGGTGGGATTTCTCGCGAGCAGCATCTGAAAAGCGTCGTCCTCGATGCCCTTCAGTATGTGCTTGATTTTCTCGCCCTCTGTCATGGTAGGGTTGACGCGGTTGCAGAGATTCAGCACATCCTCGATGTAGCCCGTGTAATTCTCCCCTGGATGTTGCGCACGTTCACGCAAGCGCTGCTCAGCGCGAAGCTTGCGGGCCGTAGGCCGACCAAAGACGTCCGAAATGGAAGTCTTAAAAACGGACCAAGTGGGTATGTCGGTCTCGTGGTTGCGATACCACAGTTGCGCGATGTCCGCGAGATAAAACATGACGTGACTCAACTTCGATGAATCGTCCCATTTGTTATTGGCGCTGACCCGCTCGTATGTCGACAACCAGTCTTCAACGTCGGAGTCACCGGAGCCGTTGAAGATGGGCGGATCCCGCTCACGGTACACGGCGCTGCAGGTGGCAGGCGCTGCCGAAGGGTCAGTCTGAGTCGAGGTGTCGTTGACCATCATGGGTGCAGGAACCGAAGGGAGCGTCCGGGAGCGGAGTTCCAGGTTGGTGCGGGGGACCCACGCAGCCTCCACCAAATGCAACGTGATTTATTCACGTGTAAACGTCAATGAATTCGAGAAACGTCAGGCGAACGTCAAGAAGCGGCGAGGCGACCAGCAGTCAAAATCTGGGCAAGCGCAAGCTCGGGGCGCGTGGTTAGCACTAACACTGTGGCTTGCTTGCTGACTGCTTCGTCGTCGTCTTGTCTGTCTTCTTCATTACAATATGAAATTTGTGTTAGTGTGGGTAACTAAATATGGTTTGCAGAAAGGCTCTAGAAACTACCTTAGTGGCTAGCATATCTGAACTTTTCGGCACATTTTCTATTCATGTGACGGCGACCACTTAAGTCAGCTCACAGCAAGCCTCATAATAACTTCTGTTGTGGCCTCACCGCGAGTTCGCAAGTTTTACATAGTGTAAGCTACACATAGTGTAGTGTTTAGGACTGTTCGACACTTTTCCTAGTACGCAGTGATGCGGAAGAAAGACAGAGAGTAGTTTGGAAGCATTTATAATAATCAAAGGAACCTTAAATATATATATATATATATATATATATATATATATTGTGAGCGCTAACTGTGCAGTTCATCATCGTCTTCATGTGTATATACCCATCCTCATAATCATCATAATTTTGTCGGATTGGTGTTCGTGGGCTGTCTCGCGCTGTGGGACAATAGAAGAGCTCTGCCTTCATCCCGGGCGTCGTCTCACAAGTTGTGGAGCGTGCGTTGATATCCCCGTCCTCTTGCTCTACCGGTCACCCCTGGAGCTCCGCTCTGGTCGATGGCATGGCATAGGCGCTGTCCTGCTGCAGCGGAACCACGCGTCTGAAGAGCAAGTCGTGGCCTACGCGAGTCGTACTTTTTCTCCTGCTGAGTGAAACTATACTATCACCGAACAAGAATGCCTCGCCATAGTATGGTCCGTACAAAAGTTCCCCCCCCCCCTATTTATATGGCTGCCAATTCACAATTGTGACTGACCACCATGCTCTGTGTTGGTAGTCCTCCCTGAAGAATCGGTCCGGACGCCTCGGCCGTTGGGTTCTGCGTTAGCAGGAGTACGACTACACTGTCACATATAGGTCTGGCAGGCAACATCAAGATGCTGGCGCTTTATCTTGTTGCCCGCTGTCGCCAAATGCCCCTGTCTCACCTTCCCTCCGTTCGGCACCGCCCAGCCAACCGACCACAACCATGGCCCCGGTACGGTTCGTGACTTCGGTCGACATTCTGTCCTCAGAAGACCTCGCCTCCCTCCAACGTGCAGATACGTACTGTCGCACAATTATTGACCGGCTCACTGGCTCATCCCGTCCTCCCAACAGCCGCTTAAGACGACAACTGGCACGGTTTAAACTTCATGAGGGCTCATTATTGCGGCAAGTTTACCACCCTACCGGTCACCGATGGATCCCAGTCGTCCCTCACTCACTTCGACGGCAAATTTTACAATCTTTTCACGACGACGCAACGGCTGGCCACTTAGGATTTCAGAAAACCTACGACCGCATTAAGACTCGCTGTTTCTGGCCTGGCCTGTCTACTAGAGTTGCCAAGTACGTCAGTTCGTGTGCGTCATGCCAACATCGAAAACGTTCGACCTCTCTTCCCGCCGGCGCTTTACAACCATTGCCGTGCCCGTCCGTTCTCTTTGAATTCGTGGGAATCGACTTATACGGACCCCTTCCGCTTACACCCGCGGATCACCGCTGGATTGTCACCGCCGTGGACCATCTCATTCGCTACCCTGAGACGGCAGCTCTTCCTTCTGGAGTGGCCTCTGAGGTCACCGAGTTTGTCCTGCAAGCCATTATCTTGCGCCACGGTGCGCCTCGTGTTCTTCTAAGTGACCGTGGCAAGACATTTCTTTCCCATGTTCTTGCTGAAGTCCTGCAAGCCTCCAACACCATTCATAAGATCACTTCTGCGTGCCATCCGCAGACCAATGGTCTTACCGAGTGTTTCCATTGAACTCTGTTCGACATGATCTCCATGTATGTGAAACCCGACCACACAAACTGGGACACTATACTTCCTTTCGTCACGTTTGCATATAATACTGCCGTTCAACGCACAACAAACTACAGCGCCTTTTTCCTCGTGTATGGCCGTGCACCGTCTTTTCTTTTGGACACCACCTTTCTCTCAACGCCTTCTGTTGCATCCACATCTCTACCAGAGGAGTTCGCCGCCCACGTCGCCCACTGCCGCGAAATTGCGCGCGCTCACACCGCGACCATTCAGGACAAGAGGAAAGTCCATTGTGATGCGACCCGTCGTGTCATTTCGTTCCCACCAGGCGACGAAGTGCTACTGTGGACACCTGTTCGAGTTCCAGGGCTCTGTGAAAAATTTCTTCACAGGTATCGCGGCCCATATACCCTGCTTGAAAGAACATCTGCCGTGAACTATCGCGTAGCTCCTGTTACCTCGGTTACTGACCGCCGTTGCCGCAGCACTGAAATTGTTCACGTCTCTCGCCTGAAGCCGTATCTTCGGCGGTCCGACCGTTTCTGACTCGCTGCCTTACCGGCCGCTTTCGTGAGGGGGGGGGGGGGAGTTAGTGTGAGCGCTAACTGTGCAGTTCATCATCTTCTTCATGTGTATATACCCATCCTCATAATCATCATCATTTTGGCGGGTTTGTGTTAGTGGGCTGCTCGCGCTGTGTGACAATAGAAGAGCTCTGCCTTCGTCCCGGGCATCTTCTCACAATATATATATATATATATATATATATATATATATATATATATACACAGTGAGTTAATAAGCTGCGTAACGGAAGTCAGTACGTCCACAGACAGCACACGTGGATAAACGGGGCTGAAACAGTCCTGGGTTGCGAGACCCGGGAGTGTTGAGCCGGCTCGACCCGGGTTGCGGGTCGAGCCGGCTGCGACGACGACACGATCAAGCGCCATCCAGCACGGTTCTCGGGCTCGGCACGCTCAGGAGCAGCAGCTGCAGCAGCCAGGGACGCCTTTTCCAGCACGGCCTCGGTGCCCATCTCGTACGCCGTTCGCAACCTACGTGCGGCGGTCGCACGTGAGGACCCCTTCTAGCACAACATCTGTGCCAGACTAGAACGCTGCTCGGCAAAGCTCAGGTGCTGTAGCTCAGGGACCGGTGGCCCTCGGGTCAGCCAGCGTCTCGAGCACTGGCAGCTGGAGCCCTGGTTCCTCGGACACTCTTGTCCTCGCTCGGCTCCGCGGTCCTCCGCATCATGCTACGGACGACTCGCCTGGCAGGCCATCGTTCACCACAGGAGCTCGCAACTTCCGTCCAACTGGTTCGAACACTGCCAGATCACGCCTCGTAGCGCCGTGCTCGTGCACCCGTTCACTTCGTTCTTCACGGAGCTTGGGTGGCCGCTCCGACCTTCTCGCGGCACCTCGTGGCACTTACATATGACACATAGCTTACTTTGTTAGTGGTATCTGAGTAAATGCAGCAGGCCTGCTGCAGGGCAAGGGCACATTCTGAGGAATGTCCCTATTTTGTTAATTTATGATCAATATGGACGTCCTGTGGATGTCCTAAATCCACAAATGTCCCACAAACGTCCTTTGGACGATTTATAACAGAAGATGTCCCAGAAGCGTCCCACATCCTGACAACAATGTCCTTAGGACGTACTCGGGATGATGCAATAACAAATATCCACACTTAAACATCTCTTGGACGTCCCAATATTCCATAGGAACGTCAATTCGCGTGCATGGGACGATCTCATGGAAGTGCAAAGATGATCCATAGGATTTTTACGTATGTCTCAGGGACGTTCGAATGTCCCGCTTCGGTCATCTGGTTAACATGTGTATGACGCTGGTGGTCCAGTGGGCACTGGTCGGATCAAGTTTCATAACATTGATAATGACACCGGACTGCGTGGACATGAGCAAGTGGCACAATGCTTACGCATACTTGGACAACTCTCAGACAAGTTTCTGCATTAATTTTTTATAGAGGATAGTGATGGCGCTTACTGTGGGCACCATGATCCACTCACTCGATGAACCCTAAGTAACGCATCACTTGTGAGAAATAGCCACACCATCAATACGCACATCTGGACTATTATTGCAGCCGGTACATGGGCTCCTCTCAAGAGATACCAGTATCATCCAGTGCTACTTCAATGATGTGATAAACAGCGTCGGAGTTCACTATCCGGAGCACTAAGAGAGGAAAGCCTCAGTGAAATTGTGGCATACATTTGAAGAACACCATAGGGCAAGGTTAGAGCCTGCTGGCTGAGGATTCGGGAATGCACTGCTCATAGGCAAATAATCTGCAATATTGACGAAAAATTTTAATTTCTTTAAAAGCAGCTGAAATCTGTGCACCCAAATACATGTCACCTTTAAAAACACAGCATAAAAGAATCACAAGGAAAATCAGCGTACTTCAGCAATTCTTCCGTCTCTCAACTCATTCAATGCGGCCACAGCAGACTTTCCCGAAGGACACTACTACCTTGCTTGCTTGCTTCTAAAAGTATGGCGCTATCTTCTCAAAAACAGCGTTTTTACCATGCACAAGACGTCGTTTACATCCTTTTTAGTATTGTCTCCTGTTGCCTCCGAAGTACATGTACATGCGTCACCATTTTCGGAGTCAGCTTAGCGCACAACATCGCGCACAAATTACATAGCGTAAAACTTAAGAAGGTTTAGTTCAGGACCAACTCCAATTTCGCTATTCAAATACTTGTAAAAAGCAAAAATATTTTTTATGAGAAAACTACTGGACCTATTCGAATGACATTTGTTACATATCAAAGAGAACGTTAAATTATAGGAGTTGCATTAAACAAAATTTTGATTGTGGCCTGAAATTTTTACAGAGATTGCCGAAAATTGGCAAGTTAAGAATATATGTAAGCACTAAGTTTACAAATTCGTAACCCTGCACCAAAAACGAATATCGCAGTTGTGTTCACTGCAGCTATAATAGCATCTCAAGTGGAGAAATGTGATATATAAATTTTTGCAACTGACGTAAAATTGTTAGTGTTCACAAGGATTTTTCAACATGCCTATTCATAAATTAGGGTTATATTTTTGAGCTGTGTATATTAGATCAATTTTGTCCATTTTATATTTAATATTAGGGGTAGTTTGCAGAATAGCGATATGTTTTATTTTTATTGCTGAGTTACAGTGTTGTGAACATGATACCCAAGTTTTCTAAAATTTTGTAGTTTTCAAGACTTTTCCTGAAAACATTTGTAATATAAACTGGTAATTCACTTGATACAGTTACTACATTTTGAAGTTTTCAGTAAAAGTGCAACGAACCTCAACAGAATTGGTTTCGGTGGTTGCCGAGATAAACAATTTCTCTGTTTCCATGTACTTAGGAGCTTCCGAACAAAAGCTCCCTCTTAAGCGGTAGCTCAGTTGTTTGAGCGCCCGCCTTGCAACCGCACACTGCCGCTGGAGAGGAAAACCGATATTGTGCTGGCAGCGGTCTGGGGCAAAGTTTTGTTTTCCTTCACCAATAGATGGCGGTGAAGCTTGTAATTAGAAAGGGGCCTGACGACAGCGTACAATTGAAAGCGTAAATGCTAAGATGGACAGGTTATATAGTAAAACATACAGTAGCTTTATTGTTTGGCTACAGCATGTCTGGGAGTGTAAATGCTTGATGCATCATTGCTTCGCGCAAGTTGGCAAAACAGATGGACAAAAGCTTTCGTTTAACAACGATCGCTCTTCGATATCCTAACAAAATGGGGAGTAAAAACTTGGAATAAAATATAATTAACAGATACGTACTTGTAGCTTGCCAAAATGTTCATCATGTGGAGTGCCACTTTCTAGCCATATATTACATGGTGCGCCAAATATATATAGGTAGTTTGCTTAAGTGGTATACAAGTCATACATTAAACAAATCTTGTGCTCCACAACTGTGGAAACGTGGGCAAATTTAATGGCACGAAAAAAAAAATGAAGGACTCAAGCTTCTTAATTTTATTACGTATTTGCCTTGAATTGGGTGGGCGTATACCCTCCGGCAGGAAACATTGCTGTGGGTGTTCTTATACATCCTCCTCCCCGAAATTACTTCACAGATGATTTCAGACGTGCTTATTTATTGCCATCAAATTTAGTGATAAAGACACTTCCGAATTGTGGTCAATGAAGCAAGTGAGCAGGGAATCAAGTTTATCAGAATAAAGGATACTTATTTATGAAAAATACAATATCTAAAAAAGCATCGATGCGCTTTTAAGAGACAGATTTAGCTCACTCGAAGGGGATGTTATCATGTCTAGAACCACATTTGTCAACTTCATGCTATATAATTCAAATCCAATTCTGTTCAAGCAAATGTCACTCACCTCTAATTTTGAGGTAGTTAATATAGAACTCACTCAAAAAGGTGGATGACTTCTTATGTATGCAACATAACATAACATGTCTACGAACACAAAATCTGACAAACACGAGCGCTTATGGCTTTTTCCCCCCATCTAAGCGTGTGGCTCAACACAAACACGGGAAAGAAAAATCCACATTCGATGGTGCATTGAGCTATCGGTGCTCTGTACACCGCTAGTAGCAATGTAAAATTTAATGACAGCAATTCTACGTGTGCGGCAGTATTTGTATGGCATTTGCAGTTAACACACTAGCACGCAAACTCATTACGTTTTCCAGTTGAACAACGTCGAGAATTGAATGCTTTCTGGGGCATGATCGGCGGTATATTATTATATTTGTTCAGGAATTTTGAATTTTTGCAGTGCTGGGTAGTATTACCAAAAAAAGGAAACAGATTGCAGGCCCACCTTATTTTATCGGAAGTACCATGGCTAAAATTTTAACCGCACGTGATGTATTTAAACGCCCTCGGGGGATTCCATGTGAACAAGACTGCGTGTTCCTTACATGAAAAGTTTATTGGTGGAACTGCATTTCCCCCAGCAAAATGACAGGTGACAGTGAGTATTGGTTCTGGAAGATCCACGTCGAGCACAGCGCGAGCAACGTTTAACCATTTTACTTTGTTGATACTACAATGACGGACGCATCATAGGACTTATTGTATGAAACTGTGGAAGGTAGACGGTTGTGTAAGCCCAAGAACTTAACAAAAGCCCGCAGGCAGGTTGAAACCGATTCTCTGCGAAGAACGTGGCGAAGAACAGGCAGTGCCATCATCACGTGGCCAACAAATTTTCAGACACGCTAGCGTAAATTCTTTTTTTTTTATTTTACGATACTGTAACGGCCGAAAGGGCATTAAATAGGGGGTATTTCCGCATTACGGCGTAAAGTAGTGATGTGGGTTCCGTCCCCAGCTGCGGCAAGTTATGTTTCGGTCCACGTTCATTTCCCTTTAATTTAATGGTTCTCATTTCCCTTAAAGAACATTTCAATGATCTTTTCTATGCTTTCTCACGTCATCCCCTGTCGTTTTGTATAATTGTAATCAACAAAAAGTCGAGCCACTCGGAACATTCAATTGTTCGTTCTCATTCCAAAGCAAGGGAATCGAATTTGGCTGTATTCATACCATGAGGTAGTAGGCATGGGTTTATTGGCCAGCTGCTTGGTCCTATGCTCACGTACCGTGTGATAGCTGCGGTTAAAAGGACGTTCCTCATCCGCCGCCTTAGAGATGAGTGGCGCTGACGAACTCTACCTGGGCTAATCTTGTTAGTAAACCCCGAAAAGTGGCCGAGAGATAGTGCCGTGGTTGCTTAATAAGTGGAGCACCGCACATGTTATGTGAAAATGTGGATTCGGTCTATAACTGCGGATAGTTCTGGTTAAGTTTACTTTCTCTTTTTACTTAATAATTATCCTCCTAGTGCAGCCACTTTTTTGCGATGGGCTGGGTATCCCGCCGGTGATAGGGCAGCCTATTTTGCCGTTTTCGTGGGCCGATCCCGGTAATTGAACAGTTTCTTCTTCTTTCTAGGGTTTTACTTGTCAAAACCAGTTCTGATTATGAGGCACGCCGTAATGGAGGGCTCCAGATTAATTTTGAGCACCTGGGGTTCTTTACCGTGCACTACAACGCAAGCACATAGGCGTTTTTGCATTTCGCCTTCATTGAAATGCAGCCGCCGCGGCCGGGATTCGATCCCGCGACCTCGTGCTCAGCAGCGCAGTTTAAAATTATGTGCCCCAGGGGAGACTGGATATATGCCACTGGTTATGTGTACTGGGGCCACAGGGTATGTGCCGCTGGCTATGTGCACTGGGATCATGTGATGCAGGTTCTTTTTTGTTTACTGTAGGTCGCTGAGACAGAACCTCGGAGTATCCAAATTAAGACAATGCCATTTCTACCTGGAAAACGCAAGACATTTAATGCCCACAGGACGGGAAGTGTGCAACAAACTCTGAACGAACAAACAGCGAGAGGCAATTACGACTCAAATTACAACAATACCAACACACTAAATAGAGTTATGACATCAACAGTTCAACGCAACAACAGTCCACCGCTGGCTGGCGGCGGGCGAGGCAATCAGTTAAGCGGCGCTGATCTCACCAAAGTAGTGATGTGGCTGAGTGACGAGTTGATGACCGGAATCAAGAAACAGCGCTAAAGATGAGGACGTAGAAGAGGCACAGAAACAACCATTATGTCCCTCTTCTGAGTCCTCGCCTTTCGCTCTGTTCCCTTATTCAAGACGTTCAACTAACTAGCCGACACGTAATTATTCAAAAGGTTAATTTTTCCTTGTTCATTATTTATTCAATTATGAACTCCGATGTCTTATGCGAGTAATGTAACCACTTCCAGTAATCTATCTTAACGACTGTACGCCAGCATTCTACGAAACATGGCCCCAAAGTTCCTAGCAAGTGCAATACTCGCAAAATGCGTCGAGCGGCCAGTCGCGCGGCAATTTTGCGTGTATTCAAGGGCTTCTTTCAGGCTCGGAGAAAGACTTTTCTGTAGCACGTATTGGACAACAGAAAGCTGTATCGGGAGCTTTTGGTGTTGCTCTGCAATTTTCTTATGGACACTTTTCATCTAGTTATAATATTTGAGAAGTGGAATAATCAATTAAGACTAATTGTTTAATTAGGTGGAATGCAGAAAATAACATGAGTATCTCCAAGCGACGGCAAACAACAATATCTAGGCTCTCTCCAGCTGCGTGTCGTTCGGATATTTTTAAACCTTAGGATAGTTAGGACACCCTGCATATTATATGCATACATGTCAATGGAAATTTTGAGCTCATGCTGTACGCGAGCAGGCCGAGATTACTGCTTGAAACTTTTGTACCCGTATGCAGAATAACCTTCATGAGTGTAAACAGCAGTTGAATGCGCCTCCCTAAATTAGGAAGTTTTCATTTGGAAACAGGAATTGTGAAGGGTTGAGCGCCGTGTGACGCCGGTGCAAAACATTTGGCTGAGCTGGGTCACTCTGAGGCGGTGAGCAGGGTATATTCGGAAGCTTCGAAAAACAGTGGCATAGGAATTGCAAATGCCTCTTTTGCGTGACGGCGCTCAGACGCTATAAGAAAGAACGCGCAAGATGTCGCAGCTTTTTGATCTTAAACACTGCTAGGCTAAAATCTCAATTGTAATTCTGTAAGGTCGCACAAAGAAGTCTGGTTTTAAAGTGCAGCTTTCATCTGCGATGGCGACACAAATATTTGGCAATGGGAAAACTACCTGAGCAGTACGTTACACCTTCTTTGAAATATGATGACATATTCTTCATGTCTCTTCTTTCATAGTGTTTAATGAAAAAGTTTCAAGAAAGCTTCACAGAGCGCATATTCCAACAAGTGCGTTGGATTTGCCTTTTTTTTCTTTTTTGAATGTTTTTTTTCTAAGAGAACCACGGCAGAAAAGTATCTGATTCAAGTGTGCAGAGTGGACGTACAGCTTTGTATGCAGCGTGCCCCATTACTGCTTGCCAGATGTGAGGTGACAGGTTGCTTTCGATGCTGTATGCATTGGAAATTATGCCGGATACGATTAAGATGTCACTGTGCTCAAACAATACCATAATAGCTTTGAAGTCGGACTTCGGCGTAAATATTATTTAGTCACTTTTTCATGCACTATAATAATCGCACAATAAAAATCGCAAAAACTGATCGGATCAAACGCATCTAACAAAGTTATGTTATCAAACTACAGCCGGAATCTGTACAACGCTGATAGCACTGGTTATGTCGACAACCAAATTTACCACATTCGGAACTAATGTAGCACCGAAAACAGTTCATCACGAAATTTTTGCTTGTGTTGGGTGCTTAATCCTGTGCGGCATCGCCAATTGGCTCCTTGTAAAAAGAAGAATAGACTTGCGCAAAACCCATGGTTACTCCGGCAACATTCATGTTTCACTATATAATAAACAGAGCATCAAAGGTCTGTAAAAGGTCACCATTTCATCCGACCGGCGGAGCAGTGATTGCAAATTATTAGACAGCTACACGAAGTACGATTGGTAGTGTTGTCAGCTGCATAAACTGCTGCAAACATTCGCTTACGAACTAAATCAACAAGCATGTTGGCACGCGCGCACAGGCAAACACGAACATACCTCACTCGGTTTCACAACGCTGGCGTGATCAAGGGCGGCCGCAGCAGCGAACGAATGCCCCTTCGTGCTGCCTATCGCTTCAACATGAACACGGCGCGCAAGAACACAGCGCACACGAAGCTATCAGTTATCTCAAGCCAGCTAGCCTTCCAACCAAGCGCAGATTGCCTTCAAGGTACGAAGCACGCGGCAGAGCTCAGCTGCCGCTGCTGGAGTAGAAGAGTCAAGTTGTAGATCACCCGTCTCTGCTGCGGGAGTTTGTGGGTGCAAATTTCCGAGCCAGTGGGCGCCCATTAGTTCAAACAGGAACAAGCGTGCCCCGACTTTCTTCAGGAGCCATATGCTTGGGAAAGGGGTGTGCGTCCTAAATTCCCGTCAGAACACTCATGAGCACAAAAACGTAGCAGTTTCGCCCGAAAGGCGAAGCATCCATTGCGATAGCAAATCAGCAGACAGCTATACGAAGTCAGGATATTAGTTTCATTGGCCGTATAAACTTCCAAACATTCGCTTACTAACTAAAATAACAAGCACGGTGTCATGCGCGTACAGGTAAATATAAACACATCTCGCTCCATGACCGCGGAAACTCGCTGTCAAAACACTCGAGTGAGGAAGCGCGGCAGTAGCAGCGAACGAATGGACCTTCGTGCTGCGTCTCGCATCAACGCAAACGAAACATCAGATTGCTTGCAAGATACGGCACCCGTGCGGCCGCGCAGTAAGTAGCAGCCACCGAAGTAGAACGCCCCCCCCCCCTTTCCCTCGCCTCTCCCCGTCAGAAGGCGGCACGCTTCCGCCCCGCCTTCATCCCTCGCGCACGCGAGGTTGAGCCCCGATTGTCGGCTGACCCTCGCAAGCATTGACTCACACATACAGCGCATGGCGCACGGCGACGATGTGCTTGGACTTTATACGAAACATCACGGTGACGGCGATTTTGATGGCGCTGGCAGAAATGCGCTTGGAGTTTACATACATATAATTGCTATCGCAATAAATACAGGAGGTTAGGGCCGCTCCCATGGTGGCAATTTACCATTTGACGACGCCCCAAGTGCACCTATTGAGGTGGGGACTTTTTAGGGTTGGGGACAAACACCCCTTTCGAGACGTTTAGGTCTCAGAATGGCCGAACACCAGGCCGGGAGCGCGCTTGTACCTATTTTACCGGTAAGTACCCGGCGGCAGCACTTGCCACATCTGCCGCGGCTGTGGCAAGTGCTGCCGCCGGCCACCTGCTGTTAAAATAGGCACAAGCGCGCTCCCGGCTTGGTGCTTCACCATTATGGGACCTCAACACTTGGAAAAGGGTGTTTGTCCCCATTCCAAAGGCGTCCCCACCTCAAGTGCACCACATGGGATATGGCGACCATGGGAGCGACCCAAGCTTTTTTTAGGGTTTGCTTGGGCGCCCAGGGTTCAGCGGCATTTGCATGGCAGGGGCTCCTTTCCCGAGACGATTTGCCTTTAAAGAAAGCCGAGTCTCGGGCAGGGCGACGCCTGTGCCTATTAGGATAACCACTGGGTAATCGGCGGCCGCGTGGTTTTGAACCCACGTCCTCCCATACGCACACCTCCCCGCTCCTTCCCCCCCTTGCGCGCGTGATGAAACGGCCCGCACCCTCCCCGCGTTCCTCCCTTGCGAGCGCGAGAACGCACCGCCGCACCAAGCCACCTTTCTATCGACTCGCATGACGTTCAACCCTATGACGCAGGCACTTTCCTTTTAGTTAGCCTTGATTCCTGTGTGAAGTTCGATAATTACGTTGCCGTAATCCGGTATAAAATTGTTATCGGAATTTGCGTGTTAAATAAAATCCGCCCTTTCTTCCTGTTCCGCATAAAAATAAACAGTCCGTCAATGTCTGTCAAGAGCTTCAGTAATATCATTGAATATGATCCACATATTTACAATGAACTCTACATTCTTGCCTTGAGTATCACAATCATTTAAACTAGGAATCGACATCTTTCGCGCCCGTAAGGAAGATATAGAGTTAAACTGCATCGCGTATATAGTCCTTCCTCACAAATATTAACACAAGAATATTATACTGCCAGTGTGCGTGTCTCCCAAAAATTTACACAAATTATGGAAATGGTCAGTGCTGACATTTGCAATTACTCTTTGAAATTTATTGCCTATTTGGTTAGTCATGCCACTCCTTATTGCGTGAAGTAAAGAATCGAAAAGTACTAATTTCTAAAAGAAATTTTCTATCTTGAATTTACTCTGTTTGTATTAAAGGTTTGGCGTACTGTGCACATTTGTGATTTTTCTGAAATGTCTACAATTTTTGTTGGTATATTATCTTACAATTGATTGAAGCGCATTAGTTCCATGCCTCTTCTTTCCGAATAAAAGCATACACTGCTTCCCTCTGTTTCTTTGTTTTCACCTTCTTTTTCCTCGATGCGTATATATATATTCATTAAATATTTGCGCCCCAGTTGAGGGTTTTGCTTATAATGCTTGTTCTCGGTATGCTTTTTTCATATATGGGTGTGTAAATATTGCAAATTTTCATGCAATAATCACTCCAAGAAGAATTCAATATACAAAATTGTAGAATATTCCTTTCTGTTTACACAGGCAACTTTCAAATACACGCAAAGTGGCTCGAGGGACCAGTCGCGCGGCAATTCTGCGTGTATTCGCGCGCTCCTTTCACTCTCGGAAAAACACATTTATGTAGCACGTATTGAGCAACAGAAAGCAGTATCGGGAGTTTTTCATGTTGCTCTACAATTTTCTCATTGACACTTTGACAATTAGGACAGTACTTCTCGAGTTAGAAATTAATTACAATTAGGTAATTAAATCTCAGTAACAAAAAAATTCCTGACGGCTACTCCACTGCACTGGAAACAATACGCACTAGGTTTGCTTCGCGCCATGACATTCCTCTTTTTTAAAATCGTGCTGCGTCATAGCTGGGACACCCTGTTTAGCTAACAACGCTTAGTGAAGTCTCGAGGTACAGCGACTGATGCAAGTGAGGACTGTTAATTCCGAATGATTCTGCTGCAGGAGAGCCGATGTTGTCAGGCACCAGTTGCTGAGCAAACTTATGGGGCAGATAACCTATGCCAATAATTCATGAGTAGAAATTGGTTGTCTCAATCAAGGCGAAAGAATTTGTTATTTAGCTAGTCTCTGCTTGTTTATATCACTTGAAAAGTATACGTGCTGTGGAATATCACCTCCTCTGCTTCAACGGACATAGCCCACCAAGTGCATATGGTGACGCTCTGTTCCTTTTTTTATAACTGCATTTTCATGAACCACCTGATAAATGAAAGGAATTTTTTTAATATGCGAGCTCCTCAGAAGACACCACGTTCAATGGCGAGTAGTATGACGTGCATGTGTTGAATAATGTAAATGAACCCCCCTCTCCCCCTATTTTACCAAACTGACTGTACGCAAACTTTACTGTTCACTTTGCTAAGAAATGAGAAAATATTTAGCATTCGCAAGTCATTTTTCTCGAATATTCGTATTCAATTCGACACGGGAATTTCTCAATTCGCACACCTCTAATCTTAAATGTTTTGTATGCCTACAAAATAATTTCGGCTCGCATGCCTTTTAATCAACTACTGTAATATAGATAGGAGGTCCCCCTGACAGCTATACTTTATGACATAATTTTGTGACACTCCTTTATCAAGAATCTTGTTTACCTGTATGTTGTAGTAATAAACTTGAAGCTATGACCAATAAATTTCGTGTCACGTGGCTAGCATGACCCCACACCTCTACAAAATATGTCAGAGTGTAAATAAGTTGGAGTCTTAAGCAATTAGCGAAAACCTTATGACTTAGACGCGTACAAATTGAAGCACGGGATAACACACGTCCAGTGCTGCGTAGGAAATAATTGCAGGCGTTGGTATCTGCGTTTCTTAACAAGTATTGCACTTCAGGAAGACTTATTTCCAAAACGAAATTACAAAAACTTTACATTTGTTCCTCGGCAATAATTAAACATGTCAATAAAAGAAATGGGCGAAGGGGGAGGACGAAACGTTCATTTGCACCTGCATATAACGTAACACGCACTCAAGGCAGGAGTTTGTCTCCCTTGAGATGTTCAAAACACTTATAATGATCTCAAAAAAAAAAACAAGTGCTCATCAGACTCAAGATTAAAAGTTTTTCTTTCATTAGGACACATCTTTGGAAGGGCAGCCCTTTTAGAAAATGTTCCATTTGCGAAGACAGTAACTCTGGCGCCAAAGCAGGGTAAATGGCGTACCTCATTAGTGAAAAAAAATGCCGTGCCCGTACCGTATTTTCCTTCATAACTGTGAATGTTTTACGCCTCGTCCTTCAATAGTTACGACTAGAAGCAAAAACAGCAAAATTGCAGTATCAGCCCTCTGCTCCTATGTTCGCACTGGAATTAAGCAAAATAACACTTTACTTGACAATATGCTTATTGCGGCAAAGTGAAGCTCCTACGAAGGAGGAAGCAGTGAAGTTAAGCAAAAATTCTCGACACTTGGTTACACTTTGGCAGCACCGGCGCCGCGTGATGCGCCGCGCCCTTCACCACTACTCCTCAGTTCTTCAAAACCCCAGCACTCTTTGATAATGTCTTAGATGGTTGAGCAGTCCTTAAAGACCAACAAGTTGAGAGCATCATCAATGCATTTCTGGACATAGCGGAAATGGCTTATTTTGTTCGTCTCTGTAATATTGGTATTGACTCGGCCGCAAAGGACGATAATGTCAGGGATGTAAGGACAATTATCGAACTTCGTAGGAGTTTGATGAGTACGACAACAAGGTTTTTCGAAGCGATGCGCTGGCGACCACTTCGTTTGCCTAATAAGTCACGAAGGTTGCACACACCCCAGCTGGTCAGCTCTGCCTTGTATGTGCCCTACCAGACGCGTAATCTCCCGCTGATTCAGAGATCGACATTGCCGAAAGTCCCTGTCGGGCCCCAGTGATATTGCATTGCGACGAACTCCTAATTTTTAGCCAGTCATCGACGTAGACGCTATCGGTGCCGCAGAAGGTGCCAAGGTCGCGAGGTTGAATCAAGATAAATGGCTGGGTGCCAGTGTTATGGTTGAAGTAGCATCCCCGTTGGTTTGAATGGTAGAAGTGACCAGGAAATGTCCGCTGTGGAGTTCCATGTTGCGTGGAAGCCAGCTCCTCCACCAAAATGCTACGGGTAGATTTAGGAATGAAAATATATTTACGAGCTGCTTACAGCGAAAGGAAACATAGTCAAGATGGCGCACATTGTTGTTTCCTATCAAAATTTTGGCTACATTCATAAAGGGCATTTCTTTCCACACTTTTATCAACCTCACCTTTGTCAAATTGCTGGCAGTCTTGTGACAATATATTCAGAATTCCTGTGATGACGAAGCAGGGACGTAAAAAATTGCTTGAAGGTAATCCACGAATTTAATCACTGAGGCGACGAAAAAGATCAGACGTGCAATGATATTGCGTCGTAGGAAAAAATTGTGTTATAGCAAAATAAAACCTTATAATTCAAAAGAAGTGGGTCACCACACGAGCAGGAATTTCTTGCAGTGGATGGGCTATACACTTCCGCTAGGCTTTATCACAGTTCCACAAAAAAAAAGAAACAAGAAAAGTTGGGGCACTTTGGAGGCTTGCTGTTTCAAAACAAATTAAGCTGTGTCCCTGAAATGTGTATTCCTCAGCTTCCTTCACGCAGCACTGCGGAAACCGTTCTCTTTTTTTCTGAAATTCGACGTTTTATATAGATTAGCGTTGTTCAAACTTTGTAAGCTTTCGTGGAAAACGTTCGACCCGCGATGGGTGCATAGTGGCTTTGGTATTGTGATGCAGAGCTTGGGGTTGCGGAATCAAATCCCTGGCACGGCGGCCGCATTTCGACGGGGGCGATGGGGGCGGGGCGATTTGGTGCTCGTGATTTTACTCATGATACTCCGTCAACATGTACAGTCATGGAAACTACTGATAAAGTGCGGCATACCAATTATCGTGTAGGAGGTGAAACGTTTCTCTTATATCAGACACCATTAGTGCACTTGGAAAGTGGAACATTGGACCTTCTGCTTTAGATACGAAGAATACGGGCCATTCTGAAGGCACGCCTATTCATTCAAGTGCCTCGCGCAGGTAAACAGCAAGTTCTCCACCTCTTGACATAGTACTAAGTTAAGATGTTTTTAACTTTATCTTAGTCGACCTCGCTTAAATGTTTACTGCAGCTGCAAAGTTCACCTTCGCCAACCAACCTATCTTTGCAAACATGTGTCCGAGTTCTGTGCGCGTCACTAATATATTGTGATGCTTGTTACGACGTCAGATACTCGCTGTTACGATGTTAAAGGTGACAGAGGGTGATCGGTCATGGGCGTCAGTAGAACTGGCGGCCGGGCCGAGAAGAGACCATGCTTTTGCAAAAAATTAATTTATTTAGTTGATTGTTAGAAGTGTGTGAGGGAAGCGAGATAATGTTTATGGCACGGCCGCCTATATACATTCGATGTTCCTAAATAGTACCTAATCCCGTAGCTGGGCAACGCCATTGTTCTCCCGTAGTTAAGCCGGGTTCATTGGGTTCGGTGGCAGTAAGTAAGTCCAGTAAGTCCAGGAGATAAGCTTACTCTGCTTACTCCAATAACTCTGCTTACTCCAAAAGCAGTAAGTCCAGGATTTCTGTGCTTCGAGGTGACAGACGTCGTTATTTTTTTCTCTGGAAGTTGAAGGGGTTTCTGCTTCGCGGTGGTAGATTCTTTCTTTCGGTAACCGAAATTACGTGAGAAGCCTCCACCATGGTGTGGCGGTTGGCGTCAGACAGGAGTCACACCATGCAGGAGTCACACCAGGCAGGAGTCACCCACCAAACTTGCTTGCTTTGCTTTTGTTGAAGTGGCGAGTCATAAAAGCAGCTCCGGTGGGGGAGGACCGAATAGTGCCGAACAGCCACTGTGCAGAGGAATAGGCATTTCAGCTCCGATCATCACCCTTCTGTGACGAAGTCTTGGTCCGCGGCAGGTCGATTTCTGAGAGTGTCGCGATTGAGCCATCCTGCCGGGGTTGTAGGCCTCTTGTCTCGGATGCTTCTCTTCTTTGACCAGGCACATAAAAACGGGACTTGCAGGCCGCTTTCGCCAGCTTTCTTCATTGCTTTTCGGCAAGCAGTCAAACATAAACGGCGCTGGAACCAAAATCACAAAGCCAGCAATTGCAAGGCTACTCACACCTGAGACAAACCAGGCTTTAAATATAATTATCGCTGCTGCCTTCTAGTTCTTATCGCACATTTACCCCTAAAGCAATTACAAAAGCCATTTACCGAAGACAAGTAACAATCAAAACAATACTCTTAACAGTCATGTACTCAAACACGCAAAAGTAAAAGTAAGCGTTATTTTGAAAACATTTCATAAATACATAAAAACATTCAGCAGACACACTTATGATTTCTTACATGTGGTAATGTGAAAGCAATATAATTGCTTAGGTGAAATATTTTTGATTTATGTTTTCCACATGCATTAAAATTCTTTCTGTTAAATCGGTGTGTTTGTGTTTGCGTATACGGTTGTCCACAGACCGGAAACATTAGGACCATTTTGCGGCATAACGATGATTATTTTGTGTTCCCTCGCTTCGTTTTCGGAGTCGTGCTTCAATGGGCGACCACGTTTTAACTGCCGCTGAGGTAGACGCTTCGGAGAGCATACCAGTAGACACCGCACCGATGACATCCGAAGAGCAAGTGAGGTGCGGGAGGCAGCGACGTCACGTGTGCAATGACGCATGCACTAGGCACACCTCATTTTATACACTCGTGATGTGGCGTCGAGAGTGCATCACATTAGACGCAACACCGATGAAATCCAAACAGCAAGGGACACGTGGGAGGCAGTGACGGAAGCAGTGACGCGACGTATGCAATGACGCATGCATTAGGCACAGCTTACTCCCCCATAAGCCTGGAGCTACATGACGTCGGGGAAGCATGCTTGTCTCGCTCCCCGTCGGACCGATTTCGATGCCCATTCAGACCAAAATGTACTAAGTTTTGTTTTCAACTCCATTAATTTACTTTGTTTCCAGTAACCTGCCTGACAAATTTGACGTCAATCCGAGCATTTTTATGCGTTTTTGCTCTTCGCGCCATCGGCCATTTTTGGAACCATCGTTCGGTCACGTCACCGACGACAACGCCGGATTTTAGCGTAATGGAGCATATAATTCTTTCGCATTAGAAACAACAGCTAGGGGCCCTTATTCATTTGAGGATATCGCCACAACCGGGGCAGAAAGGTAGTTCCAGATGATAATCGTCGGCTCCCAATTTCATCCCCGAAGCTATACGGTACACTTATCTCAGCGAGTCACAAGAGGAAGCCAACAGCGGCCATTACAGGGCCTAGATCTCTTTAATAATTTCAACCGTGAATCGTGCGATGACCACCACTTTTCCGTTACATGGTTTCTAAATGCATGACGTGTACGAATTTTCTTGACCCCGCGATATTATATGGTCTTTCAAATCCACCTCAATCGTCTAAACCACTTATCGAAAAAAAAGCAGATCCCACACATTGTGGGCAACAATGTTATGCAAAGAATTTTCCTTGTAGCTGGCCATCCGGCATTGTTTGGGATTGTGCGAAGGGTTACACAAACCCTACGTCTTTTTATTCGCAGGTTTCGTAGACTTTCATGCCGCCCCGTAGCCATTTGCGATTTTTTTCAGAGAGTATCGCCGTTACCGCAGGCGGCACGTCGGTAGCGCATTTGCTTGCGTTCTTCGTCGCAACCAGTGGGCTTGATTATCTGGTTTTATACATCATTTATGCAAGATGAAATTCCAAAGCAATCGCATGTGCTACATACCACAATGCACTGACGTAGCTTTGGCAAGTGAACTGAGCCTGCACTCGTTCCCCAAAGAACCGGCAAAGAAGGAAGAATGGGTTGTGGAAGAAGAAGGCGAAGTGATAGGAGAACGCCGCTTTGCCTTCTGTGCTCCTGCAAATCAGTATTAGCCAGCCGTGTCAACTTCTTACTGCTTCGAGGACAACATCAGCTGCGATCACTGATACCGGTGAGCGGCGCGACGACACCAAGCGCTAACGTTCGACTGCCACCGTGGCGGAGGGCAGCAACGGAGATGTGCAAGCGTGGCAAGGGCCGCCATTACCGCAGCATGGCTTCGGAGCCGACGAGCCTGTGAGCCAGCCTGGAGCCGCCAGGGTCTCCTACATTCGACCCCCGACACTCGTCTTGGATGCGACGAGGAAAGCTGAGAGCATGTCGGACGAAGCAAGCAGTGCGAAAAAGGTGAGAGTCGAAGATCAGAACGAGTACATGAATGAGAAAACATCGACGTACTCCCTTCGCGACGAAGAAGAAGAAGATATTGAGATTGAATGTGATGAGGAGGCAGATCCCTTCACTCTTGTGACATATAAGAAGAAAAGGTTCGAGGGTATTCCTGTGGTATTTCAACCAATTGAAGAAACGAAAACGTTCTGGAGAGTAAACCCAAATGTTGTCGCATCAGAAATCGTTACGCTAGCAAAGGAGAAAGTAAGCTCTTTCCGAGTGAATCAAGACGGAAGCTTCTCAGTGACTGTGAGTTCTCTCGCCTCAGCCAAGAGTTTGTTATCATGTGTGCAAGTAGCTGGCTTACTAGTGAAGCCATTTATTCCGGAGTCATACATACGAAATGTTGGCAAAATCAGACATGTCCCGCTACAATACACAGAAGAACAATTAACAGAATATTTAACAGAGGCAGGAGTGACATCAGCTAGACGCCAGACCCGTTATATACGCCAAGAAGATGGCACTGTGGAATCGCGCCCAGTGAGAAGTGTGATTCTGCAATTCCGCAATGACCGACCAATTCCAGAGCGAGTGTATCTTGGCTTCACTGGTCATCCAGTCGAGGAATATCTGGGGCCAGCCAGGCGCTGCTATAACTGCCAGAGATTTGGTCACTTAGCGAAAAACTGCCGAGGAACAAGGCGCTGCAAAATATGTGCAGAAGACCACGATCACAAAGACTGCAAATCCATAAGACAGCCTAAGTGTGCGAACTGCTACGGACCCCACACTGCATCATTTTCGGGATGCCCGCAGAATAAGGCAGCAGCTCTTCAACATCAACACGACATCATCTATGGTCGCACCCGACAGCGTGGTGCACCGGAACCAAACAAGAATACGATGAAGCCAGCGCAACCACCTCGGCCACAAGTGCCTAAGCATCAGGACGCCTCTATGACATACGCGAAAGTCGCAAGGGGACCACAAAACCGAGGACAAAGTTTTGGGACATCACCAAGCCAACAGCAAGCTCGGCAAGAACCTCAGGAAGGACCTCGTCAAAAGAACAACCCCGTGACTAACATACGACAGAATACCAGCACACCGCAACCAGTAAGTGTAACGAAACAGGGAACCCCCTCAGCGTCTATTGCTGAACTTGTCATTCCAATGTTGTTTTCTGCTTTAAAAGCCATGCTTGTCGCAATTCCACAGGCAAATAACCTACCGGAGGTTAAGGCCGCACTGTCGATGGAACAAGTGATATTACAAAACGCTACGTCAGCCACTGCGCAGACGAGACATGAATAATTGTTATCAAAATGTCGCCATATTCCAGTGGAATGCGAATAGTCTTCGCTCTAAGTGTGCGGATTTTAGAAAACTGGTGGCTCAGTTCTCCTTTCCAGTGTTATGTATTACAGAGGCCGGTGTAGACAACGCTTTTCGGCTAGCTAACTACGTTGTTTATACATCCTCTCGATCTTCAGGATTGAGCAGAGCGATGATCTGTGTTCGAAGAGACCTGCCGTCAGCGCTATTAAGTGCTACAGCGTCAGACATCCCAGAATACGTAGCATGCGAAGTTCGGTTTGGCCGAGTAAATATCACTATTGTCAGCGTTTATCTACAGCCTTCTACAAATATTTCATTTTCCACATTGACGGGCCTCTTTCAGAAATACACAAAAAATGTAATATTTTGCGGAGATTTCAATGCACACCATGTCATGTGGGGAAGCGCTTACTGCGACCGTCGTGGAAATGAGCTAGAAAAGGCAATTCAGAAGAGTGGTCTGTGTTTGTTGAATGACGGCTCAGTGACCTTCCTGCGGGGTTTTAATTACTCCAGCTGCCTCGATCTCACGCTCTGCTCAAATGATATTGCATGTGGAGCAACATGGAGAACAGACATTGAAACAAGGGGCAGTGATCACTTTCCTATCCTAATACAGCATCCTAGACTACGATTTTTGACTTATCGGCGCTCTGCAAAAATAACAAATTGGCAGGCATTTCGATATCACATTACAAGTCAAGCTGATGCTGTCAGTGATACAGACAGTCTATTATCGCTTATAACAGACAAATTAAATCTTTGTTCAAAATTTGTTAAGATTCCTGATGGTTACGCTGGTGTAGACTCTGAATACGAGAGGCTCAGAGCTATACGACGCAGAGCTGAGAGAAAATATCGACGCACAGGCCTTCTTGAAGATTACCGAGAATGCCAAAAGGTGTATGATCGTATGGGTCGGCAGCTGGAGCGACTAGGTACAAATCGCTGGCAGGAATTCTGCACTTCACTCTCTCCCTTTACACCTGAATCAAAATTATGGAATGTTCTGCGCTCTTTAAGTGGACCAGTAACGCACCAACAGCCATTCAGAGCACTAGCTTTAGTCCAGAAAGTACCGGAAACAACTATAGCAAATGAGTTTTGTCAGCTTATTACTCGCCCAAGTGCAGCAGTAAACACATCTGAATACCGTAATTCTGTCGAAGAAGTCAAAGCATCGATCAATTTTTCTATTAGAAGCGATCATCATGACCTAGATCAACCGTTTTCACTAGAAGAATTAAAGAACGCACTTGTATCGTGTCGCCAGAGGACAGCAGCTGGACCTGACGGGGTCACATATGCTGCCCTGAAAAACTTGGGTCCTGTAGCCACAAATACTTTATTAAATTTACTGAATGATGCATGGATATCGGAATGTCTTCCTCCTTCTTGGAAAATTGCGCGAGTAGTTCCGATACTAAAACCGGGTAAAACTCCTTTATCGTTAGATTCTTTCCGCCCTGTAAGCCTGACAAGTTGCGTTTGTAAACTTATGGAAAAGATGATTGATGCTAGGCTTCAATGGTGGACAGAATGCACCAACGCACTGCCCGAAAATATGGCGGGCTTCCGCAGGCGCCGGTGTACGATGGATGCAATTTTAGATCTTGTTACATACGTAGATCACGAGAGGAGCTGTGGAAGAGTCACCATTGCAGTGTCTCTAGACATAAAGCGTGCATTTGACACAGCCAGCCACACTCACGTACTGCATGGGTTAATTCAGTTGGGCATAGTTGGCCGAACACTGAGATGGATTGCGGAATTCTTAAGAGACAGGAAAATCTATATTGAAACTGCTGATGGCAAAAACACAGAGCATAAAGTGAATCAAGGCGTTCCACAAGGTAGTGTACTCAGTCCATTTTTATTTAACTGTGTTATGGCTGAATTACCCCATATCTTGCCTGCTACCTTGAATTATTCACTATATGCAGACGACTTGTGCATATGGACTTCTGACACGAGTACTCAAGCCGTTCAGCAAACGTTACAAGCTGGCCTAACAGTGATTAATGATTTTTTGAAAAGTAGAGGTATGATTATTTCACTTGAGAAAACTGCTGTACTTCCTTTTACAAGGAAATGCCTCAAGAGATTCCAACTTGTGCTAGACTCTCAGCGTTTGCAACTTGTGCGACAACACAAGTTCTTAGGTATTATTATAGACAGACGGTTATCATGGGCTCCCCAAATAAAAGCATTAGAGGAGAAAGTCATCTCCCTAATCAACATTCTTCGTCGATTTGTTGGAGTGAGATGGGGTAGTTCAACCTCTTCTTTATTACGCATTCACTCGGCGATCATTAGACAAAGAATAGCATACTTTGCTCCTGTACTACATGGAATATCCCGTAATCTAGAGGAAACCATTCAAAGATTAATGGCCAGAAGCCTTCGCATATGTCTTGGTTTTCCCCGTGCATCTGCCAGTGCTTTGGTAATTGCTTAGTCCCGCCAACCAACTTTTCATGCACTAAGATTTACGGAAACTTGTCACTTTTTTCGTTTAGCAACACAACACGCTAATCATCCATTATGCCAAAACCTTCAAGGTAGAACCGCTGCACGCATACATGATGAAATAAGGCGGTGCAAAAACTTACTACCTGCTTACGAATACTGGCCTGCATGCGCAACTCATCCCCCATGGCGACTTACAATTCCAGAAATAGTAACTTCAATTCCTGGAGTAGGTCGTAAATGTGATATGCCCGTAGTTGCGATAAAGCAATTAACTTTATCACATCTTTACACTAACTACGTAGATCGCATTCACGTATATACCGATGGATCATGCTGGAAACAAAGCTCTACATCAGCGTTTTATATACCTACATACCAAGAGAAAAGATCTTATAAGCTTTGCCAATTTACAACGTCCACAACGGCAGAACTTTACGCAATACTTTCTGCTTTACGTTACATATGTCAGCATTCAGGACCTCTTCGCTGGGTAATTCTGAGTGATTCGCTACCCTCATTGCTGAGCCTAAATGAAATCAGCTTAAGAAAAAGAAACAGCACATTGGCATATGAAATACAGAAGACATATGCCATAGCGAAAGATCTGCAACATGACATAGCTTTCCAGTGGATTCCAAGTCACTGTGAAATCATAGGAAATGTAACGGCTGATCAAATGGCACGTGAGGCTCATCAAAAGAATGAATTATCACTAGTTCCTCTAACAATGAGTGACGCGCGTTGTTTATTGAACAAACTATGCGGTAAATTGTCCAAGGAAACTTGGTTCATAAATGATGCGCAGAACTCTCAATTATGTAATATTGATCCTGGAATAGAATTCAATATTCCGTTTAAAATTAACCAATCGGTTGAAACAACAGTACATAGGCTTCGTGTAGGCACTTCCTATACTAAAAGCTTCCTGTATAGGATAAGAAAAACTAATAGTGCTACATGCTCATGTGGAGAGGCTGAAGAAGACTTAGAACACCTTCTTCTACGCTGTAAAAAACATGACGCTTCCCGTAAGAAGCTTTCAGAAAAACTACGTGGCTTGGACAGACGACCACTATCCATAGGAAAAATTTTGGGTCCATGGCCTACAGAAAAACAACAAAACATCGCTGCGCGCGCCTTGGTACAATTTTTGCAGGAATCAAAAATATCACAAGAATACTGAGTCGGATATTAGTTATTGCTGGTATTGTTATTATTAGCAGGCACTCTTGATTACATGTTTACTGCGTCTTCGTGTTCATGTGGCATTTGTGTCTGCGCACAAGACTGTTGTAATTAGAGCACGGCATTCAAGAGGGACCTAATTCGCAAGTGCCCAACATCATCTTTGTGAACTTGGTTTTGAGAACATTTATGCTTTGTGAACTCATGTGTTGTGTGTGAACACTTCAGTTTTGTGAGTATTTATGTTATGTGAACTCTTTTGTAGTGCGAACATTTATTTATATTTCAGTTAGGATTTTCTACGTGAACGTTCGTACATGTCTTTTGTGAGTTTTGTGAGTTATATGAGTTTTGACAACATTCTGAGGACAACTATCATGCAAGAGGAGTAGCCGGTGCCACATATAGGCACCAACCTCTCCTTAAATACATTTAATTAAAAAAAAAGAATGGGTTGTCAAGTTGGGAATTGGCAAGCCCGTCACTCTACCGATGAAATTGTGGGGTGCGCATTTCGTCGGCAGTCCCTTAGCGTTGACCTTGGCGAAACGGGGCCGTGAAGATAAATGGCCGATGCCGCAAAAAATGTTCGGAATGACGTCGCATTTCTCAGGGAGGTTCCTGTAAACAAAGTGAATTAGTGGCTTTGATCAGAAAATTTCGTACATTTAGGTGTGGGTGGGAATGAAACCCGGGCCTCCGGGAAGCGAGATGAGCACGCTTCCCTGAAGCCACGGCTGCTCGATGGTTCTGGCTTACTAAAGGTCTGCCTAGGTCATGCGTGATTGCGCACGTCATGTCGCAGCCATCTCGCTGACTAAAGGTGTGGCCGTGTGCTTGATCTAAGGTGCTGCACTTTACGTACTACGTTATATGTTCATATGTGGAGTTCAGGAGGTCGCCTTAGTGCCACACGTGTACTTCCCATGAAGTCTAACCCATATTGTGTAACTTCGTGTATTACCAAATGTGCAGCAGGCTTTCGCGTTCTTGTGTTACAAGACTGTAACACTTCCCGAACTTTTTTTGTTTTTTTTTGGAGAATCGATGCGTTAGTTAAAAAAATAGTGCTTGCTACAATGTAATGTAGCAGCACGAACAATGGCGAGGCTTTGATCCCAACGAGATATGCGTGGGCGAGTGTTGGAAGTATTTTGTCAGGTTTAGCCTGCAGCAACTCGTAGTGTGTGCGTGCCGCGGTGTCTTGTTTTGCCAGAAACGCTTGTTTTTGTTGTCGCTGCACCCCATGCTCCACCGCGCGGCCAAGCTCAAGCTGCGCAATTGGGGCCAGGACAACGAGGACATACGAGCATTTAAGAAAAAAGTTGACATGGTTGAATAATTTTGTCGCAGCTCAAGAGAAACACTACAGTACAATTATGTGAGTGGGCGTAGTAAGTATTTGACCGTGTTTCATCGGCAGCAGCCCACAGTGTCGTCGCCGTTATATCTCGTCCCACCAGAAGAGCATGTGTTTACGTTCTGGGCTGCACCCCATGTGCCAACGCGTGGCCAAGCTCGAGCTGCACCCTTGTGGCCTGCGCAACTAGAACATATCACTATTTAAGGCAATAATCAATATGCTCTAGAAAGATGTAATCGCTTGGAAGATACAGAGACGACATATTGTGTGGTGCAGACTATCAATATTTTATTAATACTTTTAGACTATTCTTGCAAAGAACACTCCGCAGCGAAACTAATTCGCTTTTTGGTATGCAGACCCACAGGTATGGAAGTTTACCTGTTTACCTGTGCGGCTTCATCACAGAAAGAACTTGTCGCGGATGCAAGCAGCCCAAGAACGTAATACACGTGCATCTGCAAGGCATTCTTAAGGTTTGCGCCATTTGAAGACTTGTGCTTATATTGAGCAACATTATCATCAGGCGTTTAGCCCGTCTGTGCCCGTCATTGTAAACGAGTGAATTTACTTTGAGCAATCAGTCATTTTCTTTGTAGCTTAAAACACATATCGAGCGTTGTACTCTTCCCATGAATAGGCACTCCGCCTGTGGTAACAAAAAATGTGAGTATTTTGTGCAGGATTTATTTTCAAGACCAAAATAATCTCTGGGCTCAACAGCATTCGCTATGGAGAAGACCACATGGAGGTAAGATGCACCACTGCCACATTCAGAATGTCTATCGGAGCCTATATTTACCGCTATACTTGTTTACATTACACGCAGGTGTAAATTCAAGGTGATGACATTGTGTTGTGTTGGAGTCATTTCTGTTACCTGCACCTGAATAGGACAACAAATTGCTGCTGTATGAACTTGTATGAAGGCTATTAGCGCAATATATTCAATGGAAATCAAGGCAGCTTCAAAGCACAGTTACGAAATTATTACACGTTTATCTGATCAGCACTGTATATGAAATACAGCGTTCCTAGCAAGAACCACTGCATGAAAAAATTATCTTCAAGAAATGGGTGCTGTCTCCTATTCTGTATCTTCCAATACACTTCTTAGTTTTCTTTTTACTGCACTCTGCTTTGTCATTTGCCATCATGCATCCATCGCAGTCCGCTAACAGAAGACAGTTGCAGAACAGAAGAACCTTGGTGAGTCAAGGTGGTCACAACGTTGCCGCAAGATGTTTGCCATACTCAGAGCAAGATAGCTTTGAAAAATTCAAGCAAATGCGCTGCTTTATTATATTAGGAATTTTTCTTTTAAGAGGCTGGGGTTTTATGTATTTAAAACTTATTCATTAGCATCAGCACTTGTTTGCAGTATTTCACACACACATTTCACAGGTAATTGTGTGTGTGTTATGCTTGACTGCTATTCACAAACTGTCTTGGACTGGACTGGACAAGATATTTAGATGGTGTGCTGTCCCACATTCAGTGCATAGTTTGTAATTTCTGACTGGCACAGGTGAAGCAGTCGAGGCATGAAGCTACCAGAGAATCCTGAGGTGGGGCTGACACTATACATAAAGAAGATGCAGTGGAGGCCCTTCTCCAACTTAAAGCATCTGGCAGTGACAAGGATGTCACCGAACAATCTGTGCAGGTGGATTCATTGTTCAATTTGAGCAGAAAGATGAATCTTGCAGATTTGCTGTCTACAGACAATGCTGTTCGAGCTTTCACGGGTGTTCAGTCAGTGAAAACGTTTCATTCCATTTGCGTTGAGGTGGCTTTAGATGGCAATAACGCATCTGAGGTGTTTGTGCTTAAATGTGTTGCACTTGTCGTTGCGTGCATAAAGACTCGTCTCTCATTTGATTGCTTAGTTGACTTGCGTAATATCAGCAATACAACCGTGCACAGGCTCTTTTACTGCACATTGCGCAGCGTTGCTGCAGTGTTGGAATGTGTCATTCTTCGATTCTTAACAGAAGAAAAAAACAACAAAAAACATGTCATCTTGCTTTTCAGAGTTCTCTGAGCTGAGTGTGATTCTCGACTACACAGAGGTTGAGGTCGAGAAGAGCCACTGTGATTCATGCAGAAGACTTACATACTCCGCCTAAAAGGGAATACATGCAGCTGAAGTCCTTGTGGGTGTATCGCATGCAGGTCTCATAACGTTTGCAAGCAGTGCTTTTGGTGGTATGGCATCCGAGATGGCTTGCGTAGAGCAATCACATGTGCTTCAGAAATTGACAAGCTTTCGGGAGATTTAATAATTGATAAGCGATTTAATGTGGATTAAATAAGCACAAAGCTAGGGCTGAGTGTAATACAACCAATTTTCTTGTGCTCTCCGCAGCAATTTTCAGCTGCAGATGCAAGCAAAACGCTGAAAATTGCTAAAGCAAGTTTTCATGTTGAAAGAGCGATCTAAAGAATGAAGGTATTCAATGAACTCAAGGGTCCAGTGCCTTGGGAACTAACAGCGGCACTTCACCAAATAATCGCTGTCATACGAGGCATTGTTAATCTGTCGACACTAGTACTTTCTGATAAAAAGATTCAAGAATCTACTGTTCCAGAACTGTGAGCCACAGGTCAAAAGCCAATGTGTTTTGATGTAGTTCTAATTGCTGGGTTTGCTGGCAAACAGCGACAACTAAAGTGCAAGGAGGTATGTTTATTTTGCTGCTGTTCGGCTCTGCGTGCTACTGTTGGTTTTATACATAGCAAGCAGCACTGCAAACACAACAGAGACTTTGCGGTGATGGTCGGTCCAAGCAATAGTGCACTGATATGAGCAGTAATAATCTCTTTGAAGACGGAAATGGGGAGATCTTTTGGTTGTTCAAATAAAGCGCTCTTCTACCCTTCATTAAAGTAACCTGGTAATGATCAGCATGCTTCCAAGTTTGTTGAGTTGACATATTGCTGTCATTAAACATGGTAATGCCAAGAAAAAACATTTCATTTATTACAAGAAGCAGCATAATTACTAGATGGAACCCGCCGTGGCAGCTTAGCAAGTAATGTGTCGCGCTGTTAAGCTCGAGGACGCGGGTTTGATTTACGACCACTGCCGCCACATTTCGATAGTCAAGAAATTCAAGAGCACCCGCGTACTTAGATTTAGGTGCACGTTAAGGAACCCCAGGTGGTCAAAATTATTCCAGAGTCCCCGCACTCACTACGGCATGCCTCATAATCATATGGTTTTCACACGTACAACCCCAGAATGTTATTTTTAATTGTTACATTTAGCTAAGCTTATTGAGCTTATACATGTGACTATTCTAATGCAAAATATAATACAGGATCATTTGCACATGATGATGTTATTCTGCGAGGAAGTTCAAATAAAGAGCTTCTTAAGTAGTATTGCTGATGCTTATGTGGCATTGTTGCTGCTGTTTGAGACATTTTTATATGAGGCTGCTGTCAAGAGAAATTACTTTCATTTTGCCGAACACGTCTACTTGTTTATGCTTACGTAGTTTCTAACATACAAATAATGCCTGCCAACGAGGATAAACCTTTGTTTTCGCCAAGCAGCGAAAACACAGATCTATCCCTGGTTTTTTTCAATTAAAATCCACAATTTTTACACCTCGAACTCATAAAAAGAAACGAAGGTTTTTTAACTAAGCTGCAAGTATTTTATATTATTAGCTGTGTTCTTTTGTATTTCATAAAACGCCTTATGTTCCCTTGCGATTTTGTTTTCTCTAATGTGTACAAAAGAAGTCTGTACTAAGTGTAAAGTGTCTTTATTCTACTACTATTGGCTGCGTTCTTCTGCATTTTGTTAAATTCTCTATATTCCCTAGTAATTTCGTTCTCTGTCATTGTATGCTAAAAGTGTATACTCTAGCTGCCATGTAAAGGTAGAGTCATCCTGCCAAGCTGCTGAGCTCCCTAGCACTTTGTGGCTACTCCTTTCATGTTTTGTTTAAGGATAATAAATTCAAGTTCAGACAGAATAAACAGTTTGAATTAGGAATTACGCAGGAATAAGTAACTTTGTTTGATACTCAAACACATACTTAAGCAGTAAAATTGTGCAGGTAAATAGCTCCAACAAATACAGAAAAGAAATGACTACTTAGAATGACCCGCATTTCTATCAATTCATCTACCACAGTGCAATGACCACAAAGCGCCCGCTGCTTTCCTACTTATTTGTTTTGTTAAAGCGACAGGCAAAGCTGGTTTAAAAAAGAAGTAGACATTGTTTTCGAGGCAGGCTGGCCCATGAGGTTGAGCTCGGCAGGCTTCTTGTATCAAAAGCATATTTAGGATCGCCGCTGCGCACTTATCGCTGTTTCACCTCTCGAGTAAATGTGCTCTCAGACCTTTTTTTCATTAAAACTGAATTCTGAAAAAAAAGCCGGTGCACTTTTCTCAATTTAAATTAAAAATGCTGAAGCCTACTCGCATTTTAATACTGGTGTGATGCAAAGAATAAACACTACTTTCTAGGCCAATTAAGCTTATATCTTCGTGCCATGCGCCAATATTCACTGCCTCCTAGGCAACAGAGCTATCTCCTCATTGAATTCCTTTCATGTTTTCCTATGCAATTGTGGAATGCTTAGCAGGGCTTACTGTAGCTTGACAGAGACTTCGTAATCAGACACAAAGCAGGGCTTGACATCATCGCACACATGGTGCACCACTTTGATGCACGTAGATGGTATGAATATAAGTTAAGCCTCAATAGAAACATAATGTAACATCACATATAAAGTAATAACATGAACATACTATGTTGCAGAATCTAGAGAAAAAATAATTAAGGTGAAATAATGCTGGAAACAACACAGGTTGAAAATTGCATAAAAATCCTTAACAATAACACAGATCTCACTTAAAAGAAAGTGAAAAGTGGGACAAAATAGTTTAAATAGGTACAACGCACGCCTCTCAACACCTTTAGAGCCTAAGCGCAAACAATTAGCTCTTCATGAAAGAGTGGCTGCTGCTTGAGTAGCTTCAAATAAAAATTAATCTTTGCAGAAAAAAAGATCATCAGTAGCAAAAAATGCTGCTGAAAGACTTGTGTGTTGTAGACCGTGAAAAAGGACCCGTTGCAAAGAAAGTATCCCAGGTAGTATGATAAAAGGTAGAACTGCTATATAACTAGACTTCCATAAACATTAAACGACATTACAAGCGAAAATTATTGTTTGTCATAGGCTTTTGCTGCGAAAATGTGAAAAAAATTTTCACTGCCCATTTTGTTTCTGCATTGATTGATAACATTTGGGTTCTAACTTCTGATTATTTGTGATGTTTCGTTTAGAAGATGGAGAACACTAACCCCGTCTTAACATTCTGTGGTTGTAAAACATTTGAATGTACCGAATAGTTAATTTTCGAGAATGAAAAGCTACTGGGTAGTATTCAGTTCGTATTCCAAACTTCAGAGCATTTGCACACACTCGAAATTTACACTATATAAAACAAAGCATCATGTAATACACTTACACGATGACATCACAACTGAATTGTGCCACACTGTACACAAAGCACCACAGCTTTTCCTTTTGTACGATGCCAATGACTTAGACATGTTCTAATTTAAAGGAACAAAGGTAATGATGAAGCATATCACAAGGCAGTGGACTCACTAGAGGAAAAATAAATAGTTGAGGGTACACTGCTCTTGCCAAAACATTCGCACTTTTATGAACGAGGTTGCTCTCGACAACTTTGCCGTTGGCAATGTCTTTTCGAGTCATGCGTGCTTAGCAAGCTCTGGAAGAATATGCTTAAAGTAAACATACTGAAGCTTTCACGAAAGCTGGTAAATGTACGCAATGGACCATTGCACAGTGAGGACTAGTGATTCCGCCTTTGAATACTCAATAAAGTGAGCTACATCCATGCTGAAGATAACATTATGAATGTGGGAAACATATGAATGTCTGCAGTTCAGCACAAGATTCTCCCCATCTCGTTTCACATATTGAAGCTTCTTTTCACGAGCTATATCTGCAGCTTTCTGGAATTTCCCAAAAAATTGGGCTTTTACCTGCGAGGAGAATGGCTGGTCTACCGACCCGAAATGAAATGCTATGAGTACTTTAGCCGAGCCACCGCACTAGTTGGTGCACAACCACACCGAGCCTTGTGACAGCATTACCAGTGAGCCTTACATATTCTTCAAGAGAATGGCCTTCACATGCATTGTCATATCTAATTGCTGCATTGCCACGAAAAGAGATGGCTAACATAGCATACACTTTCTGCTCCCACGTGTGGTCATCCCGAGGGATGAACGTGAAGTATGCTTGGCAAATGCTGCCAGTAATCATAATTTTTCTTGTTCGCTGCCACTTTGTGCTCTCTGAGTCCTTGTGTCTGCACATATTCGTTTAGCCTGTGCTGTTGTCACTATAAAATTAGTAGCATAAAACTGTTGCTGTGCCTCTGTGTGGTCCCTTTCTGTGAACTTCATTATCTTGAAGTGTGTTGCATAAAAATATTACGTCGTGGAAAAGCATGCTTGTGTAAGCCGTATTCTTTCACTGTCCATGTGGTTAAAGAGGCTGTGCTCATCATGAGAAGCATAAGTGCTAAGAGTATCAGCCCAACTTGACTGAAGCAAACCATAAAAATGTAGCGCGAGCGCGCTGTGTGGTGCAGCCTCCAGCAGTCGTCTTCGGGTCTCTTGCTTCATTGTGTCAGTAAGGTGTAGACGTGGTTACACCTGCACGTGATAAAGCTCTTACAACTGCTTTACCTTGTAGTGCGGAGATGCTTGCAGTCTTTCCCAGGCCTGCTTCATGTCGGTAGAGGACATAGCTTGTAAGTTCTGAAAGGTGGACCTGTTTGTAGGCCAAAGTTACCCTGTGTTACGGCATGCCTGTATTTTTAACATTCCATTTGTCCTGACAAACCCATAGCAATACTCTATGCAAAGCAACCAAGCTACAGCGTTATGACGAAATTGATAATTTCGACGTTTCTCATGGCACAACTAGGCTACATGCATTTTGCCATGAGGTTTGCCTCCTTAGATGCTACCTGCCATGGTAGCATCTGCGAAGCGCGAGGTGTTGGGCTGCTGAGCATGAGGTCACCGGATCGAATCCCGGCCTTGGCGACCACATCTCGATGGGGGCGCAATGCGAAATCGCCCCTGTACTTAGATTTAGCTGCACGTTGAAGAAGCCCAGGTAGTCAAAATTATTCAGGAGACCCCCCTAAGGCTTGCCTGATAATCAGATCGTGGTTTTAGCACGTAAAACCCCACAGTTTTCTTCCCTAGATGCTTTCGTGTTCCTCGGATGCAATCTACACATGACAAATAAAGAATTTTCATGAATCTTTGTACTGTGTTTAATGCACTAAGCTTTTTAAAAAATAATTGTTGGGTTTTACATGTCAAAGCAACCACCTCATTATGAGGCGCGCTGTAGTTGGAAGCTGCAGATTAGTTTGGACTAATGGTTTAAATTGCGCCCAAGGCCCGGTACGTGAGCGTTCTTGCATTCCGACCCCATCAGAATGCGGCCACCGCGGCTGGGATAAAACAGAATTTATTGAGACCTTGTCTGGGCATGCTTACGTGGATTGTTTGATAGTGTGCAGCAGTAGCAAAGTAAACATTACGAAAACTTCTAAGCTAAGTTTCCTGTTCACGAGTAGCAGCATCGCAATTATGTGCTTGCAGCACTGTGAATTACCTGCTTTGCAGCTACAGTGGCCCTGAAAACAACATTGGTAGAATATGAAATACAGGCACAGAATTAGCGACGTGAGCCCAACAAGCTTCTGTTGTGTATCTTGGTCACTCGAACGATAAGACAACTTCACCGGAGGAAAATAAAACAACTGACATGTTCTCTTTTTTACATCTGCATGCGCTAGCATACCGACGTAAAAGAGATACCGCTGAAAAAATGGCCATTGTGATAACTTTAGTGATATCCTTCTTTTAATTGTCGAATATAATTATCTGCTCATAACAACTCATCACGTGAAAGGAGGTCGAGGACATCGAAGCGCAGTAACACTACTCTTTGTCGCGAAACGGCAGTGCGTGAAAGGCAGGCTTTGCGGGCCGTCGCCGATTAGCACGAAGAAAAAGATAAAAGACAAGCTAGTCTACCTTGATAGAACCTTCCGCGTTATAAATAAATTCCAGCTCTTGAAGCTTCTGGGGGCACGTGACGTATGCAAGCAAAGCCCTCGCACAGCGACAGGCGCTGCGCTGTAGGCCTTCACGCAGCAACAAATGTGCTTGGTGTTCATGACATCTTCCCTTTCAATGAGACACCGTATCCGCGTCTCTGAGGCGTCTGTGTGGTGCCTGATGTCACTTAACGACAGCGATTGTGAAAAGGATAGAGCCATCTTCAAACGCTAAGCCAAATATGAGCTTAAATAAAGGACGCACATTTGCTGAAGGGTACGTGTACTCTGTGTGGGCGCCATATTGAGTCGGTTTGCGGGCCACGTATAGGTGACTGAACGTGTGAATAAGGCGAGCAGGTATGTGTGTGACACGAGCTTGAGTGTGACGACAGCAGCAAGACGACGTTGACGACGATCCTGTGACGATGACGACATGGTTTTAACTGCGGTCGTTCGAGTCGACGCGCTTGTTGGGTTCTACGTAGGTATCGCACGAGCGTAAGTTAGAGAAATACTTATTGTGACGTCATCAGCAACTGCGTGCTGTACAATTGTACGGACATATGGCAATGTCATGGGTTTTAAGTTAAAACGGGTATCGCGTTTGCAATCCGGTGATGAAACGTTATGACCTGTTGGACTTGGGCTGATGATGAAGAGGGTATTATGTAGAAAAGCTTATGCATAGCGTTAGCTGCTACGAGGAAAGGACTAAAGAATGTGGGTCAATCCAGAAGGTTTAATACAACATCACAAATCGCGAGCGGCCACACGCGAAGAATGCAAGAAACTGGGACGTGACGCACACGGTCTCAAAAAGGAAATTGGCTTTTACACGAGAGAACTAAGCGTGCGACCGTGTTCAAAGGGTTAGAGCACCGGGCTGCTGTGCTCCAAGTGAGGCAGGCGTTCGATACCACCGTGTCAGAAATAAGGTGAAGAATTGTTCGCGATGCAGACGCAACTAATGAAATTTACAGAAAATATTTTGCAATAACTCTCAAAAATAAACTACTCAACAAAACCAAACCATGTTTCATACAGAACCTGTACTGACGCTTTTCGCTCAGACTAGCTTGCAATAGGCTCCTACTTTCCTTAAGCCTTACTTGAGGTGAACGGGGACTGAAAGTCTTGGTTAGAAGCCAGGGACAACAAAAGGCGTGAACATTTCCGTGCTAGTTATTGTCACTGCCAATTTGCGTCCCGGCAACGCGATTTCAGCTTCTCGTTGTTCAGCCACCTCGCGCTGCAGCGCCGTTCGTACGCTGCGAAATCCCTTTGTCTGCGTTCGCATGAATCTTGCCTTTCTCCTGTGAGTCCAATTGTTCAGACGCGCTTGATCTGGCCTCGTTGGATGAGGCGCTGTGCTGTTCTTAGTGCCTTTCTGTTTGGCACATTTCGCGTACTTCGGCTGGGTCACACTCTTTGCCGCTTTCACATTGCGACGATATTTTCTTTTTCTAGCCTGCTTGCCACTGCGCACTTCCGAGTCTCACTTTTGCAACATGTGCGGACGCATACTAACTAACTCTGAATTATTCCGCTTAGATCCCACTTGGCTTTGCTGCCGCGACTGGCGCGCAGCAAAGACATGCATTTTCTTCACTATGTAGCTCGAATACCCGAGACTTGCCCTTGATGGCATCCCTCAACTCACATTGCACTGCGGCACACACCTCTGTCATGCCCTTATCTGCCACATCAGTGGGACTTCGAACTTCATTAACAAGAGCTGCCCTAGTGATGATCTGTTGCCCGTGTGCTTCATGTACTAAGTGCATCTAAAGCTCTTTGCACCTAATTTTTGCTCTAATTTTTGCCTTTCCTCAATGAGTTCTAGCCATTCTACGAGTTCATCGTCGTCCACTCCGTCTGCCTGAATTGCATCAGGGATGTCTTCTTCCGTAATATCTAGGCCTAACTCTATTGACAGCTGTAGCCATATCAATTTCTTTCCCGTTTTCAGGTTTATGGCTGCCTTTAGAGCTGCTAACTCTTCACTCCAGAAGAATCGGGACCTACTCTAGAAAACAGCGTAAAAGGTTACAGCTAAATCAGTGCTTTGTACAACCCCCCAAAAATACACAATCACTGGTGATATTTCAGTGAAGAAAATTCATGCACTCACCACCTGCAGTCATGCATCTTGCGGAGTTCCTTCCGAAGTTACCATCCAATGAGTGCAGCTGAAACAAGGATCAATCATGGTACAATCTCGCTCAGTATCAACTAAAACGTGAAAGCGCATTTGAAAGCGCTCGCGCGTCGTAGCTCATACTGAGTGCGGCACTACATCCTATAGCTGCCAGCCATTGTTACGATGTCAAATAAGCAAACCTAGCGCGTGTCGTCCGACGTTAGGATATGGTGGGTGAGCGAGGGTTACTAGAAAACTTGTTTTGCCTGTAGTTTAAAAGATAAATCATGCACAAAACTTCTGTTAATATGGCTTCGAACAGGAGGCTCTGTTTTTAGCAGAACTACTTGCACTGCGACATCATTCCGGCTGTAGTAAAGCAAAGTCAGTTTAAATTTTTAAATATTCCAAACCAGCTTACAAATAAATTAAAACTATAAATTTGTAGCCTGTTTGCATAACATAAACATTACCCTTACTAAAAGAATACTGATAAACTTATCAATGGCGTCTTACTGAAGTCTAGGGAAATCTGGGTAATTTCATTAATCGAGTTAGGTGAAAACTGGCTTGAGAGGTTGGCAGCATTACGTGACCATAACATTTCTTTCCTGGTCATTTTGCGAACAGTTCAGAGGCACGACGGGCAGCAACCAGGGTATGACACACGCGCATTTAAACCTCGCAGTGAACAAGAACAAGAACAAATGTGTGTAAAATGGTGGGGCGCCCTGGGTCAACAGTATAGAGAAGCAGCTTGCATAAATGTGTTCAAGCATTGCGTGAACTGTCCCTTAATGGAACCAAAATTTTAATATTTACAAGCAAGTGTAAATAAAAAAGACTGACGAAAATTACCATTTCAATTCTATGTCAAACATTGTGTGAATGAGAGTACTACCCTTTAGCAGCCCCTGAGGAGAACGCCAAACACCCTTCACCAATAGTTCCATTAAACTCCCTTAGCATAAGGGCGGAAGTGTGATGCCGAATGCATCTCCCTCGAGATAAAGACGAAGGGGCGAAAGGACTTGAGGGGTGGGGGGGAGAGGGGGGTCGTGGGACAATGGTAGAAACCGGGTCCATTTTTGATTCGCTGTGCCAGTGGGTATTTCTGGACTGCATGGTGACAGAAGTCGTCATCCTTTCTCTGGTGGGTAAGGTGGTTTATTCGCCTCGTGGTGATAAGAGAAATCATCATCTTTTCTCTGGTGGGCGACGGGGTGTATTCACATTGCGCTGACAAGAGTAGTTATCTTTTCTCTCTTGGACGTGGGGATATCTGCTTCGCGATGACAGATATGCGTTCTTTCGGGGGATCGGAAGTACTTTATAAGCCCCTACCAACGGGCTGCAGTTGATGTCAGTGAGCACCAGGTCACGCCCAAACACACAAGGCATGAGTCACACACCAAAATTGCCTTTGTCGAAGTGGAGAGCAGCAACACTCAAGCTAGTTCTTCTGAGTACCAAAATAGGGAGTTGTGTCTGCGGCTGGTTCAAACAGCACAACACAACGATGCTGACAGTAGTAATGAAAGCGTAGTTATGATTGCAACCTCCGAAATGATGTTGGGCTTATATTGTATACGGGCTCGTTGGAGCCAGGTAGACAAGACGGCGAGAGGGAATCTCAGTCAGGTGCCCAACGTGGTGTTTTCAGCAATGAAGGTTGCGATAGAATAATCTCGAGGAATAGTCGCAGACGCATTACAGATCCACTTCCTGAAAGGCAGGCGCTGAGGCGGGGTTTTCTGAGCTATATCTCTGTCTACCACAATAGGTCATCTGGTGCACCGTGTAGCATTGTCTTTTATGCCTTCGTTATTGGAGTGGCCGACAGCACTACCTGGAACACGAGTACATGTGTGACGAGACCTTCGCAAGCTCTCATTTTGTCTGCCGGCGCTAGCGAGTAAAGGCAAACGATGTGCAATATACTGCGACAATGTCAGTGCGACCAAAGGAACCAATCGCATAAAGCTATATCTATTTTGTTCCAGCTCCTGAGGTCTACTCAATTACATGATGGATTTTTACTACACTGTGTGCTAACCCCTGGGTAATGTAGCGCACTTTACGTTGTATGCTTTACTCATGACTCTTACAGCGAAGTTTTCCTTGCCTACCCACCAGGGTTTGTCGTTCTCTTCCTCCTCTTGATGCTGCTGCTTGGTCTTTGTTTATATGTGCGCCGAATGAAAGTACCAGCAAACGGCTTATATAACTCTTTTATTGTATTTTCTTTATTTCGAGGAGGGCTGCCTTTATGCTGATCGAAAATGCAGAGCTTGACCGTATTGCATAAAACATAAACCAAGTCTTACATAAGACCCGATCGCATAATGTCGGTTAATAGGTACCTAAAGCACACCTCCTGCACGATTTAATAGCGCATTATATTCAACAGATTATCAAATTTACTTGATTTTCTTTATTTGGTCATTTGGGTATGTGCCACTGGGTGCATGTGCATTCTTGGCTACTACTGCAGAGTCGTTATCGGTCACTGTGGCACAAGAGGTGCAGAATCCCTAAATGCAGCTCGATATGGGTAGCACTTCTCTGTGTGTACACCTGCCATCACCATTCTTTTCTCCACAAGCATCACACATCACCTTCGTCCGTGTGACACCGCTGCATTGACGTCCATCCACCTAATATGGTGCTTCTTTCATGTCGGCATAACTTGTGAGCGGTGTGGTTCATAAACATAAACACTACACATGATTCGAGGTTGTGACCTTTGTGGTGGACAAACATAAACATTTCCTCAGGTTTCACATTGCACGTGATTAAAGTCAAAGCAATCGTTCACATCGCCGTTAGTTGTGCCCGATTTAATACACCCCGCTTGACTGAAGCTTCACTCTACATGTCTCTCCAAATGCATAATCTTTCTTTCTATTACCTTAAAAACTCCTGCCTTGCAGTGTAGCCAACAAGAACTATATCGAGTTAACCTCCCTGCCTTTTTTAAAGCACTTCCCTGTTCTTATAGAAGCTCTCTGGGGGGGGGGCCTTACCTGGGTCATTTGTCGTCACGTTGTGGTAATTATGGACGAAATACAAGTTCACTGTTGGTAACATAGGGTGCCTACCTATTACTTTCTGTTCTGTATTATTCGTTGGATCTGTGCATGTGCCGTAATGTTACAAATAAACTCTCATTCTATTTGTGCCCGAATATCAAGTGCACTAACCCTTAGTTCCCGCCCAGTCATATCGTCGTACGTCGTTGTGCCCTTCTTAGAGTGTTTCTATAGAAAACTTTGTTATTATGTGTATTGTTTGTAACTATAGTGTTCAAGACTAAAATTTTCAGGGATACTGCACGTTTCAGCGTCTAAAATTGTTGAAGCAGACATTCACCGAAAAAAAAGGACAGGCGTGATGCGTAAAACACACACACAAAAAAAAAACGGAACGCTGTTCCTATGCGAGAATATATTCACGCAAACAATTATAAATTTTCGGTTTGGAAAAAATGAAAGCCGGAAACACAGAACCTAAATCCGAAATAAAAATTCATTATCACAATTATATACGTCACATGAAACTATTTGTTGTGATAGGAACCGACCAAACGTGACGTTCTTCTAAGTTATCGCGTACGAGCTTTTTTTTTTAATATTCAACCTCTTCGAAATTGCCTGTGGCAGATAAAACAAATTATGTACGATTGTAATCCTTGAATTAGATTGCTTAAAGTGGCAGACACTAAATGCACAACAAATACAAATGCAGTACCAAATAATTGCCAAAGTTCAATACCAAAAGTTTTCACTCATTACCCTGCGGCACATATTGCAATTTACGAAGCAAAACGCTGTTGTATGCATTGAAGCACAAATGTCACTGGAGCGCCAGTGTATTTTGTCGCACACTATGGGAACGAAATTTTCCTAACTGTAGTCATCTTGAGAATTTGTTTCAATTGTATACGGTTTGCGAACTCACAGGCTACAATTCATAAATTGCAATACGTGTCGTAAACGAATTAGTTGAAACTGAATTAGGGAAATTTTGGTAATTCGTCGACTTTGCATTTAGATTTCTCGTGTATGTTCAAGTCTTCGAGTAACCCAGCTCAATCAGCATTAGAATTGTACTACGCGCCATAGGATATTTTTTTGAAAAAAATCTGTATTGTCTAAAAGTAAGACCTTGTATAATGTGTTTATTGGGAATAATCAAAATGTGCTTAGAAACGCTAAATAATAAGTAGCCGTGTTTAAAAACTCCGATGATTTGCAGTTCAAACACGTGACTAAATTGGTGCTTATGGTGGGACAGCCCGTTGCATCATTTATTCTTATATATACTGTTACGGTTGAGGCGTGTTTATTTACAAGTGATGGATGAGAGTCTGGGAAAGCAGTCCAGCACCGGTTTCTTTCTGCGCTCCGCACACCAAAAGATTCGTCGTCCTCCTCCTCTTCCTTTTGCCTCAACCAAGGCGTTACAATACTTTTTGATGGTGCACTTCTGCGAATGACTAGTTTGGAGGCATTTGAAGGTGGTGGTCTCGGTGCATTGCATGAGAATGAAAAATAATAAAATAGGTTTAAAGCGGTAACTGCTGAATACAATCGGAACGGAACCATTTTTCGGCTCTTGAGATGCACCGAATGAATTCCAGGATACTGGATTTATAGCTGGCCAAGCTGGGCCTATGTTCTGGACTAAGATAGCAGTTACGTGATATGCTAATGTTCTCGGTTGTACCACCGGGTAAGAACGATTGCTGGGGTCCCGCCATCTGAGTGGCTTCTCCTGGATTCGCCTGCACCCCCGTGCAGTCTGCATTACGGCGCTGGGCGCATGGACAATGTTGTCTGTCATGTTGCGGTCCTCCGTTTCACCGCTTAGCATGTCGCATGCACAATTTAGAAGAGCAACAAGCCCGTACTCGCTGCGCGTCCGTCAATGCAGTTGAAGAAAACGTTTTACAGCTCAGATATTGCGAAATTTGCACGTTACACTCGTACAGTAGTGTAACAGCCGGACTCCACCACTGCATAACGTAGCTGGAGGAACCTCGTTACGCCTCTTAGTTTTCCCAGCACTGAACGGACCTACTGGGAAGAATGTATTGCTTTTTCAGTGCAGTCTCATAACCAGTTCCACCCGCCGGGGTGGCTCAGTCAGCTAAGGCGTTGCGCTGCTGAGCATGAGGTCGTGGGATCGAATCGCGGCCGCGGCGGCCGCATTTCGATGGAGGCGAAATGCAAAAACGCCCATCTGCTTGCGTTGTAGTGCACGTTAATAAACACCAGGTGGTCAAAATTAATCCAGAGCCCTCGACTACGGCGTGCCTCACTCATAATCAGAACTGGTTTAGGCACGTAAAACCCCAGAAAGAAGAAAGAAGATGACCAGTTCCCCAATTCACAAAATATTTCCATTGTAAGTGTCCTTCGCTAATTGTATATCTCCCATCAGAACTGGCTGGATAATGCCTATAAGAACAATTTTAGCGCAAAAGGTTTTCGTGAATACCAGCCCAGGTTAAATGCGCAATCTGCTTCGTTTCGTATTACCTAGCATCTTCTTCTTCAAGCGACGCTGACATGTGATTACGTGCCCACCACGGGACCTTTTGAACGTAATGAGGCGAATATGCTTAACAGAACCGAAAGCACTATTGTTATGCATAACCCTCTTCAAAGAACCCGCGCCACGGTACCGCAGTGGCTACGGCGTTGCTGAGCACGAGGTGGCGGGTTAGACTCCTCGGCGCGGCGGCCACATTTCGGTGGGAGCGAAATGCAAAAAACTCTCGTGCACTTAGATTTAGGTGCACGATGAAGAACCCCGGGGAATCAGAATAATATCTAGCCCTCTACTACTGCGTCTCTGATAGCCGCAGTCTTGCTTTGGCACGTGAAACTCGACAAATTAATCAACGTTTTTCAAACCTTCAAGCTCCAGCCAACCTTCCTGAGCCGAAGGGCGAAGTGCACAAACCTTATATATAGAGAACAAGAACCATGTGCTCTGATCATAGTCATTTGGTAAAGCCTAGCTTTATTTCCATTAAAGACTAGGTTGTGTCAAACATACGACGAAAATGCCGTCGCACGTTCCCCATTTTATGTATTTAAAAGCCACCGACATGGAGGAATGAAGCAGAATGCTGGGCAAGTAGTTGTTGTAGCCTTAAAACTGGGCAAGTAAAGCAATTGCCTCCATCTTCTTTTTCTTCCAAAACTTATATTTTCTTTTTTCTTTCAGACAGTCGCATGAAAGTTGACGCCAAGTATACTTCATGCAACCGAACTTTACTTCATGCGATGGTACACGAAACAATGAACCCTTACTGTGGTGGTGCGCAAGCTATCGTGATAGAAGGGATACTCATCTTCAGAACCTATCAAAAGAAAAATACCATCCGCATGCATGCCTGTAACACCTCGTGTTTTCAATAGGATCAGTTACAGCCCGCAAGGAATCGTCACGTCTTGCATTCCTAGGGGAGATTGGTTCACTGGGCGTATAGTAACGCACCCCAGAGAGAGTAAAAGAAATGGTGCAATTCCCAGTCTCGATCACTAAGCTATATCTGTCCATTTATGCAATTCAATATGCCACCACCGCATCAATTCTTTTGCTTGTATACATGTATCTGTGCATGCTCGGGCTTCGCTTCGCCACTAAATCTTCGCCAGCTTGTTTTCAGCTGCAGTTTACGGAGGCTGCGAGTCAGAAGGTAATATTTTCGTGTTGCATCAGCCACTCGCCTCGTGCTTCATATGGATGTTCTTCGCAGCCGTTCTGGGTAATCGATTATTGTCGGCGGAACCACCCATCATTCAGATGCACTGTAAGTGCTTGCTCACGTTTATTAATGATATAGTAGATATACAGACGCTGTCTCAGTATTTTAGTGCTCTGGCCAGGAGTATCGGATTGTCGTTACTTTTGCTGCATATTGAAAGTATTGGTGGGGGGCATTGCTTGTCCAAACTTTAAAACAATGCAGCAGGGATAACCAACCCCCAGGGTTCTAAACTCACTTCCTCGAAATGCCACAGCCTCACATCATTATCTAACACCCGAAAATAGGCATCAAGTAACAAAAAGGTACTGGGCGCTATGCCAATGCAAGTTTGTCCCATTAAGATGATGACTGAAATACCACCCAGTAACTCGAATCCGTGGGTACCTATCGAGGCACTGGTCTCCAAACGTTTGCGCTTGCTCCGCGAAACAAAAAACAGTATTATTTATCTTTCTATCGATTCGATCTGTGCGATGCCATAAATTAAAAACAAATTGGCTGGCTCAAGCGCGATGCGATGGGGTTTTCTCGACGGGATCTATGACATCATTATGATTTAGGCATCTTAGACTCAGGCTTGATAAAGCCAAACTGCTCTGAACGTTCTTCCGCAAAAAAAAAATAAATGAAATATGCGGCGTGAGCGGTATAACGAGCACCAGAAACGGTTGCAGCAAGGCCATAAATAATATTTTAATAAGGAGACTTTGTAATATATGTATATTGCTGTGCCAGCACAACGTAATCAAGGCAGCTGTCTAACCCGGTAATGATAGTAGCCCCGTCATATATTAGATTTCATGTTGTTTTATCATTATTTCTCTCTCGAGATGCCATTAGGGAAAAAAAAGAATGGGCCCTTGAAGTCCGCTGCTTCCTTGGGAACCGAAGACGAGCGGGTGAAAAGCGATTACAAGAAATTGCACAAATAAAAAGTTTGCAATAACAAGTTATGCTGATCTTACGCACCGTGGAAATGGATCCTACGCAAAGCGTTCTGCAGGTAGCTGGGGTTGCCCAAAAAGTCGCCAGGTGGACCAACGTGTCCGTGTTAGGCGAGTAATTGTGTCTTACATGAGCGTGTGTGTGACGACGGCAGCAAGGGGATGACGACGTTTACGACCATCGTATTGTCACCAGTAGTAGTGGGAACAGGGCAAGCGCAGAGGTGCAAGAAGAAAGAAGTGCGCGTGCTAACCGCCCCGCTCGATAGTTAGCTCTCGCAGCCTTTTTTTCCAGATCCCAACTACTCTCAATAAACGTCGTCCCCCCCCCCCCCCCCTTTGCAGAAGCGTGGCAAAGTGGTGGAGGTGCTGGGTACTTCTAACTCATGCCGCAGACTCCTCCTGGGAGCGGAAGAACCAGCCCTGTGTTAGTCGATACTCCCGTCCATTGGACCAGCCGCACGATCCGGGGACTGCCTCCTTAGACACCGCCATGCTTTAGACTGCCCCAACCAGTATGGAACGTGCAATGACGAACCGGTACACACTTCAGAATCCACTGGTGCCGAAGTCGTTCCATGGCGACATCTTCGAAGACGTCGATGTCTGGATGACCGACTTCGAGCACGTGGCCGAATACAAAGAATGGGACGACGTAACTACTTGTTACGTCTACTTTTGCCTGAACGTCTACTGGATGTCTACTTTTGCCTGGACGATGGCGCGCGTACATGGTTTCAAAACCGTGAAGAGTAACTGACGTGGTGGCGCGAGTTCCGCCGTCAGCTACTAGACACCTACGCCAGTCCTGATCGCTACAAGCGAGCCGAATGAGCAATCCATGCCCGAGTCCAGCTTCCCAACGAAATCGTTACCGCGTTCGTCGAAGATCTGACGCGCGTCTTCAGACGAGCAGACCCTGGAATGACCGAGGACAAGAAGTTGCGTCACCTGATGCGAGGGGTGAAAGAGCAGCTCTTCGCTGGTCTGGGGCGCAATCTTCCGAAGACTGTCGCCAAATTTTTAGCCGAGGCTGTAAGTATGAAAAAAGGTGCTTCAGCATCGCTAATAATGAAAGCAATAATGAATAACGGATACAATAGTGACAACCTTCGAGAAGTCATCCGCACCGTTGTGCACGAACAAATACTGAAGGTTTATGGCACGCCACAACCACGGTGAGCTCCATTGCGAGTGTTATAAAAGATGAAGTGCATCAAGCGCTCCGGTCCAACTTTCCTTTTGCTAACACCGCGCCTGCATCTTCTGTACACCACCGTGCAACCTACGCAGAAGTCTTGAGACAGGCTGCTTCGTCCCCGCCACTGTTTGTTCAGGCCACTCATCCGGTTGAACTTCCACCAGCCCAACCGGTGCCGTACATCGAGGAACGACGCACGCCTCCACCATTTCCCCATGTCCCTCCTCCAGTTGTGCTTACGCAGGAGCAGCCGGTACATTAAGCCGACAATCGACGAATGTCCCCTCGGAAGTCAGACGTTTGGCGCACTCCGGATTGCCGTCCTCTGTGCTTGCACTGTGGTGAGTCAGATCATTTGTACCACCAGTGCCCATAGCGACCACATCAACTGCAGCTGAACGGAATGAGCGGCTTTCGCTCCACATACCGGTGGTGATCGACGGTTACGCGGTTAGCGCTTTAGTGGATACCGGAGTGGACTATTCTATATTAAGCGGGAAGATGGCGACGTTTCTGAAGAAAGTAATTACCCCTTGGCATGGCTCGCAGATTCGTACGGCTGGTGGTCACGTCGTTACTCCACTGGGAATCTGCACCACAAGAGTTCAGATTCGAGGATCGACATTCGTGGCGAGTTGCCTTGTCCTACGCGAATGCTCCCGTGACGTCATTCTCGGAGTTGACTTCCTGCAGGAATACGGCGCTGTTATTGACTTACGAGGAGGTGTAGTCACGTTCTCAGCCGACCAAGCAATCGACACAAACGCCGACAACCGACGTGACGACGCGCTACGTATTTCCGCCGAAAGTGTTACGCTACCTCCCCGAGCGATTGTTCTAGTCGAAGTGATGTACGGTGGAATGCGCGAAAATGGAGTGCTCGCAAAAAGTATCTTAGCGCATCTGCTGAAGCCAGGTGTTTGTGGCGGCCAGGAGTGTGCTACAGCTTCGTGATGGCCGATCTAAGTTACTAGTCACCAACTTTAGTAACGAGCATCGACACCTCTTCCGCGGTACTTCGATAGCGTTTGCCGAAGAAATAGAACACATTGCTGAATATTTTGCCCCTGAACCAATGAGGATGGCTTTCAAGTCACTGGGCAATGTCGACATTAATTCAGAGTTATCTAAAGACAAACCGGCAGCACTGCACGAGCTCTTGCTTGAATTCAGGGCATGCTTCGCAAGCTCGTCTAAGGTACGCCAGACTTCAGTTACAAGGCACAGGATCATCACATGGGGCGACGCACGCCCGATACGCCAGCAGCCCTACTGCGTGTCGGCAAAGGAATGCGAAGCGATTGGCACGCAAGTACAAGAGAGGCTTGAAGACGGCGTGATCAAACCTTCCAACAGCTCATGGTCGTCGCCGGTCGTTCGTGTCAAAAAGAAACACGGAACGCAACGCTACTGCGTCGACTACCGGAAGCTCAACAACGTAACTAAAAAGGACGCGTACCCATTTCCACGTATCGACGACTGGTTAAATAGACTGCGGCGTGCCCAGTATTTTTCGTCACTCGATTTGAAAAGTGGATACTGGCAGATCGAGGTAGACGAACCAGACCGCGAGAAAACTGCCTTTGTGACTCCCGACGGCCTTTACAAATTTTGGGTGCTCATTTTCGGTTTGTGTTCAGCCCCAGCAACGTTCCAGCGAATGTTGGATACTGTCCTCGCTGGATTGAAGTGGCACACTTGCCTTGTGTATCTGGAAGACGTAGTTCTCTTTTCTGAAACATTTGAGCAACATATTCACCGCCTGCGGCATGTACTAGAAGCGCTCCGATCGGCTGATCTCACGCTTAAACCAGAAAAGTGCCACTTCGGTTAAAACGAGCTCAAGTTTCTCGGACACGCCTCCTCATGCCACCAAGAAGGCCGTCCGACGCTTCCTGGGCCTGTGTGCGTGTTATCACCGCTTCATTGACAACGTCTCGAAGATTGCGGAACCCCTGACTCGCCTTACCAGGGATGACACGCCATTTGCCTGGACGAATGAGCAACAGGCAGCATTCGCTAAACTACGACAACACATGCAGTCAGCACCCGTCCTGGCACATTTCGACAAAGAGGCTGACACTGAGGTGCATACTGACGCCATAACATCGGCCTTGGCGCAGTACTCGTCCAACGTCAAGACGGCATTGAAAGAGTAATAGCTTATGCTATAGCCACTCGCAGTCCCGTGTCGAGGCGACTACTCTATTACAGAAAAAGGGTGTCTCGCAGTCGTCTGCACGATCACGAAGTTTCGCCCTTATCTCTACGGCCGTCCCTTCAACGCGGTGACAGACCATCATGCTCTATGTTGGTTGGCGAACATACGCGATTATTCAGGACGTCTTGCACGGTGGACCTTGCGGCTACAGGAATTTGACGTTACTATGGTTTAGAAGTCTGCCCTCAAGCGCGAAGACGCCGACACGTTGTCACGTGCTCCCACCGAATCTGTCAGTCAGAGGACGACGAAGGCTTCCTGGAAGCCGTTACTACGTCAGACTTGGTCAGATGGCAGCAGGACAACGCTGAAATTCGACCTCTCATCGACCACTTAGAGGGCCGTCAAACAACCATACCACGCCATCTATGTCGCGTCTTGACATCCTTCTGTCTACGAGACAATGTGCTGTACAAGAAGAACGCCGACCGAATGACCGAGCCTACCTCCTAGTAGTTCCCAAAGACCTGCGGGACGATATTGTATGATGACGATGGCATGGTTTCTGCATCGGCTGTTCACTACAGGAAGATTCTTGGGTTCTAAATAGGTACTGGGCAACCGAAAGCGAGACAAACACGGATTTTAACGTCTTCTACCACTAAGTTTTACACATCGTACGTACCTATGTATGTCATGGGGTGTATGATAAAATAACGATGACATTTGTACTCCTGCGAAGATACGTTAAAACCTGTTCTGATCATGAAGGCAGTAGAATGTCTCGCAGGGTCTACAAAGCGTTAGCTGCTGCAAGAATTGTACTAGGGAATGTGGGCCAATTCCTGAGGTGGTGCAGGAGTCTTACAGAGCGCCTCAACGTGCTAGATTTTACGAGAGAATGATACGAGAAATTGTACGTGTTGCACGCGCCAAACGTCTCAAGGAGCTAGTTGGCAAGAGAGAAGTGAAGCGATCATTACTTATGAAGACTATATACCGTTAGAGCATCGGGCTGCTATGCTGGAAGTCTTAGATTTGATCCCAAGACTAGCCGCGCATGTCTTTTTATTGAAAAGGTACGAAACGAGGCGAAAAGGAACCTACCTATTTAGCAATGTGCCTTGAATGAGGCCAAGAATGTTTCCCATTGAGAAACGGGGGCCACTTTCGCAAAGCTTGGCTCTGCGTACGTACTTTCGTTAAAGGTAAACATTCGGCAGACATATATCTGCCTGATTGGGGAAAACTAAATTAAAGAGAAGGAAAACTCCAACCACAAATTATTTTATTTTAAAATTTTGGTTTCAAAATGTTTACCAATAAGAAGTTTTCTTTATTCAGAAGCCTCATCAAGACAGCCGAAAGAATTTGCTCGTCGCCGCACCTCCAGAAGGAAGACAATAACGCAGGAATCCGTGATCTGGGATAAACGGTTATACATGGATAAACATGGGATATACATGGGATAAACGGTTCCGCTGACGGAACGAAAATGAAAGGAAGACAGTGGCTGTCGAACAACCCCGGCAATAGCGCCGTGTCTCGATACCATACGTTCGAGGCGTCAGCGAGATATTAGCCCGTGTGCTGCGAGAGGCCGGGGTTGATGTCGCTCACAAGCCTCTCTCTTCGGTCGGTAGCCTCCTCCCCCGTCCAAAAGAAACACCAGGATGGAAAACCAACAAGCCCAAGCTGCGGTTCTAGCAAAAGACTGCGTTCCTGTCGAAAAGGCGCTGGGCATTGTGTACAAGATTACCTACGCTGAATGCCTCGCCGCGTATATTGGCGAGACTAAAAACTTCCCGGAAGGAATTCGTCAGCACAAGAATGACCTTCGCCACCTAAACAGAGAACGCAGTACTGTGGCAGAACACTGCGAGCTTTTTGATCACCAGGACAGCCCCGATGAGTCTGTCGTGTTGGCGAGAGAAAACAAGCATCGGCGGCGGCTCCTTCTGGAATCCTGGCACATCCATAGGACGCCCGTTAACATCAATCGTTCGTCAGGAATACATTAATATGTCGAATTAGGTGTGCCTTTCAACATTAAAAAACACAAAAAAACATGAGGATGCAATAAAATGTGACTGCCTTCAAGTTCGCCATTTAGACAACTGCCAATAATTGGTACTAATGAAAAATTGAATTAATCAATAAGATCACATTATTAGTGGCAAAATATGTCCATCTCGCCTAGGAACTCGTCTGCAAAAGCGCCACGTGCGCTGCGCTTATAGTCTCTTTATAAAAATTTGGTATCTAAAAAAATAGACCCTGTACAGTGCAACTGACGGTGGTCGGCTGTGGACCACCGTGAAATGGCACTTCACGCCTCGAAAGGCAGGACGTGTGTCGAGTGAACTCTAGAACAACACTTTGCAATCTGGTGAACATGGTTTAAATCATTTATCCGGGACCTGAATGATGTGCGACGTAATGCTAACGCTTTTTAACAGCGGAAATATTTAAGCCGGCCGTTAGTCCTTTAGTCGTCCAAAAAAAATTGAACCGATCCTGCCGGTGGTGCAAAAAGGGTCCAAGCGCAATGGCACATACCCCGGTGAAATAGCGAAGTTGAGCCTGGCTAAGTCTAGCTAAGCACGGTTGCGACTACTTAAGCTTAGTCAGTCATCGATAATCAATCGATAGCCAATCAATAGTTAATCAATATTCAATCAATATTGAATAAATTTCAGAAAATGCTGGGGATGACTTGGTAGTGCTTAGCCTAGTCCAAATACGTGGTAAATACCTTGCGATAGCCAATCAATAGCTAATCAATAATCTGTCAATATCAATAAATTCCCGAAAATACTGGGGATGACTTGGTAGTGCTTAGCCTAGCCCAAAAGCCAGTACTAGCAAGGTGCCCATCAGCTCCGCTGTCTCTTTAGCATTGCGCCTCGTGCAAGACCGCTAATGTTTTTTTTTTTCGCATATACCGCTAAACCTTCACTGATATTTTTTATAGTTGTCTGACTTTTTTGAAGTGTTTGCCCACTATGGGGTCATATTTGCTTTTATTTCTCGAGAGCGGAAGTAGAAGCATCGTAATGAGAAGCAATATTTTGAAAATGACTATTTTTTATATGTAATTGGAGGAGAGATTGGCGTCTTTAATGACGCCAACTACTGCTCTTTGACCTTCCAGAGATATTGTCCACTGCTGGCGAACTTTCTGTTGGAGTCGTCAGCCGTCTATTGATGAAGCGAAGCCAATTAAGGCACACGGTCATGAATCGGACACCAACAGTCTTGCTTAATCTTGGAGACATTGGAGAACTTGTTTGGTTTGCTGTTTTTTTTTTTTGCAGAACACCGGATTGTCATCACTGATGTTCAGAACACTTGCGATGCCATTGATAACATGTCCAATGATGTTCGAAAAATATTTGCTGCATTGTCGATGCCAAAGTTGAGGCGAGGGATCATGTCAGCGTGTGTCAAAAACGCGACATACCTTAAAGGGACACTAAAGGGAAAAAGAAAGTTCATCTGGAATAAAAGAGCGACCTTCAGGAATGCATGCATTATTTGTTGGGTGCAAAAATATGAGTTATTAGTGAAGAAATTCGCAAACAAAGACCAATTATCTTTTCCTCAATTTCTCTCACCCTAGATTCTGCGCTTAAGCAGTGTCGTCACGGATTTCATTGCGCTCAGCGAATCAGAGGGCGCCATGATACGTCACCGCTTGCGTAAACGGCCGAGGCGCTGGCTGCATCATAGGTATCACGGCCGCTGCGTTTGGGTTCGCTGCAACTTTTGCTTAGGTGTTTGGTGGCCGCGATAGATACCGCTGCTGACGCTGAACCTTGCAACGAAGATCTCGAGAGGGATTTCAGCAACCTCAGTAAAACGGAGCGCGAAATGATCCTCCGTGCTCGCGTGGCAGGCGTTTCCGCGTACGATGGTGAGCCGCCGGCCACGCCGACGGAAAGCAAAGCCTAGTTTTCATCGACGGCAGGCGAGCCGTCCGGTTCTCCAGGCGACGATGTTCGCGACGATGGCAAAGAACTTCACTCGCGACTCACCAGTACTGAAAGGTAAGTACTGGACTGTCAATGTGACCCCGCGTTTCTTCCGTAAAAGAAGCGTGCTGTCACTAAGTGCCTCGGAAGTTGGTATGGTGTCGACACGACGAAGCAAAGGTTTACCTGTCGTGTCGAAATTGCCGTCCCGCGTACGCTGTGCACACTTTCCTGCGGCGTGTCATTTGTGCACTATTTAGACAGTGTCAGTGAGTTTAGTTTGCAATGGCGTCAAATGTGCCACTTGTACGTGCACAATGTTTCATCGCACAGTGCACTTTCGATCGCATTGAAACCGCGATCGGGATCAAATTTATTGACAACACACTCTCTCAAATTTGAGCGAGACTACCCCTTGCCCAGGTAAACCGGTCGAGCTCAGGTCAGATTGCTTTGTACATTGCAGTGCCGCCATTAGGCCGTAATTGTTGCTAGTACCTCTTCATGCCTTCCTACGGGCCCAGTGGCTGCATCGTGCTGCAACCTGTCGGTCTCGACAACGTCACCCTGGAAAACAGAACAAATTCCTTCTGTTGTACACACGGAATATGTTGTAATGGTTTAGCAATCTTAGACATCAAGGACTCGTCCGGACAGTCCTGCACTTGTATAATGCACACACTGAATTTCTCAACGCACTTCATTGCTTCAATAAGTATAAACTGTAGCTTTTCAGGATGAGCACAAGGTATCTCAGTTGGGATTTCCACGGGTGCACCGGCTGCATCGCTTTCGATCGCGGACTCGGCAATAGCAACCTGAAAATAGAACAAGCACCAAAATTTGCGCGCGTACTCAGTATAGTTTTTTTCGTGGCTTTTTTAATGATATTCAGCACTTACCCGCCAGTTTGCTCCTGCAGGGACACCAGTAGGGGATTTGATGGAGGCGAAATTCAGGGAACAGCTGCTCCAGAAAGGACTGGCCTCTTAGGCACGCCAAGAGACTTTCCGAAGGCAGGATTGTATACATAATCCGAGGGCGAGAAATGCAGAGAGCACACCATCGGTTTCTCTGGCTCTTTCTTTTAGCGTTTCATCATCGGCAGAACACTGAGCCATTGCAAACGCCGGGGCTCTTTCGGTTCACGCATTCAGCCAGCCGTTCTGAAATTTGTTTCTTCTACTGGTGCCTAATGTGAATGTAGGTGGTACATTATTATCTTTGATGGCCGCTCGTGGAGAAATAACACCATGGCACCACAGAACACCAAACTCAATACTATATACCAACAGCAGACAATATATTGGCTGCAAAAACATGCTCTTCGCTGCTTGTGCTACTGTTATTATACTTAGTGTCGTCTTGAGGACCCGCCAAGGCGTCTCAATGGCTCTGGCGTTGCGCTATTTAGCACGAGGTCACGGGTTCGATAAGCGTTGGCGGCGGTCGCTTTCCCATTGAGGCGGAATGCAAAGGCGCTGGTGTACCGTCCTTTGGGTGCATGTTAAACAGCCCTAGGGAGGTCAAAATTGATCAGGAGGATTTCAATACGGTGTTTCTTGTAACTCGCTGCGGAAGTTCATTAGCCACCTCACCACATAAGCAGGGTCCGAACTTGTCGCCCTGAGCAGCACATGTTAAACAGCCGCCAAATCTCCCCCACTGTAGGGTAGTAAACCGGGCTCAGTCATGGCTAACCTCCTTGCCTTTCATTTACCCTTCTCTTTCTCACTCGGCTTCGTTCTGTATTCTGCAAACTCTATGTTCAGCTCTGTGTTGTGGTTCAAAAAGGAGAATTATCATCAAGCGGTTGAGAGAGACCACAGCATAGTATTTCAGTGGCTGCCAGGGCAATGCAACATCAATGTCACTAAAGTTGCCAACAAAGCTGCCCGTGAGGCGCATGGAGAAAGCGAAAGCACGTTGATCCCGTTGTCGATGGCAGATGCAAAGTGACTCCTTAGTGTTCTCACCCGTACCATCACATTAAGGAAATGGAATACAGCGAAATTCACTAACCGGTGCCTATACACCATGGACCCACAAATGAAGTTCCAACTTTTATTCTGATTTAGTAGACGGCAAGAAACGTTGCGGAGTCTCCTGGGAGTAGGAGTTTCTTTTACCAATGCTCATTGATTCCTATTTCAGTGGTGGACAGTGCCAATTGCGACACCATGTGGTGTAGAGGAAAGCTTAAACACCTTCTATGAGGCTGCCCAACATACGAAGATGAGAGGCTTGCCCTTCGAACAGGCTTTAAGCACTTAGATGACAGGCCTTTTACATAAGAGAATACCTTGGAACCTTGGCATCATGCGTCTGCAATCTCCAAAGCCACAAAAGTGCTGCTGCGCATCTTGAGATGCACCAGGCTATACAGGGTGTTCCATTTTGCTGCACCAAATTTTAAAAATTGCCTGTGGCAGATAGCACAATTATAATCCATGGTCTAGACTACTCAATGAGGCGGCCATTACTTCCACTAGAAATCAAAACGCCCAATTGAATAATTAACATAACTACGCTAATTACCTTTTTAATTAATAATTTTACGGCCCATCTTTTAATCTACGCATTATAGCCGCTGAGTTCGCAAGGCGATACCACTTGGAATGAATTCACAGGACTGAACTAGTTTCATGATATTAATTTTCAAAGTGTCCGACGAAGTGCATGGGCGCTCCAGTTAACTTTTTCAGGAAAACGCTGTTTTATGCATTGAAGAACAAATTAAATTTAACTGGAATGCGCATGCATTTCGTCGGATACTTTGAAAATTAATATATCGAAGCTGGTTAAGTCCTCAGAATTCATTCCAAGTGGATACGCCTTGAAAACTCAGCGGCTATGATTCTTAGATAGAAAGATGCGCCATGAAATAATTATTTACAAGTTAATTAGCGTAATTATGCTAATTATTCAATTAGGCGTTTCAATTTCTCGTGGAAGTAATGGACGCCTCATCGATTAGTTTAGATCGAGGATTATAATTGTGCTATCTGCCACAGACAATTTAAAAAAAATTGGTGCAGCTAAAATGAAACACCCTGAACGAGTATGTGCGTTTTTGATGAAGTAAACGATGAACGCTTCATTGCCTGTGTGTCCATGCATACTGTGACCGTTTGTCATTCTTCTTACTTTTCAGTGCCGTTTTCCCCTTCACCAGTGCTGAGTAGCTAACAAGGCTTAGCCTGGTTAAACTTCTTGCCTTTCCCTTATTCCTTCTTCCTTCTAACTCTCGGTATGTTAAACCCGATAATTTATTCTGTTGAAAGGAACGAGTAGGTCACGCACTCACAATATATTATATTCACATCCGATCAAGCTTGTGGATCATGCACACATGCGACTGAAAGGCGCGCTCCACGCCTGACATAAAGAATAACTTCATGTGTCCTATGAGCAGGATGTCGGCACCCATAATAAAGCCACTGCAAAAGTCAACAGAAGAAAAAGCAAATTAGTCGGCCCTTCAGTGGCAGCAACATGCCAACATAATTTATTGTATCAACTGAAGACATCGCTTGAAGATGGCTTGAGCTATCAAAAAAAAAAAAAAAACTGTTTCTTTCATAATGTGATGCAGTGATGTGATAGCTGGCGCGGTAGTATACGAAGTAAATTTGCACTGTTTCATCTATTATTGGTTCGAATAAACATTCAAAGGCGTGCGCGAGTAACCCACTTTCGTGAAGAGAAAAACTTCCTTCGGTGTCGACACTATAGTCCACGTCCTTTACCTCTGGGGAGGGTGGGGCTTACCGGTTGTGAAGAAGTGGAGAGACATGGCTTCTTCCCCCTCTTTCTTGTCCTGCTTTTTTGCTTCTTACCGTTGCCATAGCTTGAATTTTTTCGACTTGGTAAGCATTTACGGATTAGGACCCATATTAGCAAAACTCTCGTTCACAAGAATTGTTCGTAGGGGAAAATGCGAGTGAATCCGGATAATGGACAAATTATTAAAAAAGCTATGTTTATTCGGCCCCAGCTGCAGAGCGTGGCTTCAACAATCATTGCTCTCCTAGTGCATTATTTTTGTTTTATAGTAACATCAGCGGAAGAGCAATATTATGTGCAGTAAGTCTAACACAGTTTCGTGCGGTTTGGTTGAAGTAAACTTTCGCAAATACGCGAGGAGCTATATCTTGTCGAGAAGAAGATAACTTCATTTATTGTGGTAGGAGCGTTCCCTGGTGGGGAAGTGGGGAGACAGGGCTATTTATTCCTCCTGTTTCCCTATCCAGCAGTTCGGATTTTAACGCTGGCTTCATTTAAGTTGTTTTACCTCCGTTCTGGTATATATACAGGCAAGCTGCAGAAGCGTAGCGTCAGCCCATAATAGCAGGTAGCGTTTGGATCGCACTCTTCAGGCGCAGCACGTTTCTCTTCTGTAGCATCAGCCCTGTGGCTGTGAGCTAAAACCTCCAACTGCTACTCTTTGGGACCATGCTTGCAATTACTTGAGGCGCCGCACACCTTTTTTTTTATTTCCTCATAAACTCACAATGAACTTTATGATTCATGCCACCGACGCCGACGGGCATCAAAACGACTACGTTTTTGAGGCATAACATTTATCGCTGTAAAAGTACTATTTTTTCTGCAAGGGTTGCCTATCCATTCTTGGACAGCACACATAAAAATGAAACACGAGAAAGAATACAGGGCAAGCGCTGCGGCGATGCCAGACGATATGACACTTGGGTTATTGAAGTTAACGTTGTCACACACAAAAAAAAGAGCCCGAAGAATCGAATTGCGGAAACAATCCCTGTGTTTTTACAGGCATTGTCTTCCTAATATAATCCTTCGGGCTTTTACAGGACAAGCGCTGGGGCGATGACAGACAATATTACGCGTGGTTATTGAAGTTAACGTTGTGACACAAAAAAAAAGAGCCCGAAGAATCGTATTACGAAAACAATCCCTACGTTTTTACAAGGATTGTCTTCGTAATAAGCAAGTCGCTTCTGTGAAAATGACAATGAAACCTTATAATGGCACTCTGTTTAGAGCGAACCACACAACTATGGTTAATTTTCTGCTTTTCTGCCTTGCTCTGCTTCAAAAGATTCCGCGCAGAAACCATACACCACGCCGGTTCTACGAGCACCCTTGGGCGCCGAGTATCTGGAACAAGGATTTCCTGTCTGCCTCAAATCAGTGCTGAAGCACGACAGCCTGCAGCGTGAAACCATCCCTATATGTGACGCAACATTTCCGTGCGGTGGCCACCGACATTGCTGACTTCGAATTATGTGATCACAATCCAGTCTAAAATGTACAGCTGCGACGTTGTAAAAAAGAAAGCGGTAAATGTTGCCACCATATTTAACATTATCAAATATAAATTGATCAATCAACGTTAAACTTTTCCCCGAAGATTTCTATTTCTTTGCAGGCCTCTACAATACGTGCAGTGGTACAGTATAGCCACCAGTATAGGCGGTGAAGTCTATAACGTTAAATATAGTGTCCATATACAGGTTGATGGCAATAGTAATATTAAAGATCACGCTTACGCAAGCTTTCAGATGAGAGAATAATGAACCTTTAAAAAAGAGATGCTATCTTTAATGATATGCTGGTGATGTTATCCTGGCAATTAAAAAAAGGCTACAGGTTGTAGTGTGCCTACCCATGCTGTAAAATAATGATTGTATACGTATGTGCATACCAGGTGTTCCAGCGAACACTTTTTAAAAAGTTTTTTAATGATTGCCTGTGGCAGATAGCACAATTCTAGCTCATGAGTTGGACTACTCGAGTAGACGGACATTACTTGCACAAAAAAGGCAGAAATGCATTGGCGTTCCAGTTACTTTTGTGCTTCAATGCATAAAACGATGTTTTGTTAAGAAAGTGCCTGGAAGACCAATGCATTTCTCCACAAAGTTTGGGAATTCATATCTCGAAACTGGTCTCACCCTGAGAATTTGTTCCAAATGGATCCACCTTGCGAACTTAACGGCAATAATTTGTAAATTGCAATATGAGTCATGAGGTAATTAGTTTAACACTGAATTTAATAATTTTTGGTAATTACTCGATTACCCATTTCAATTTTTTGTGCAAGTAATATCCGCCTAGAACTGTGCTATCTGGCACTGGCAACTTAAAAAAAATGTTTGAAAGTGTTCGCTGAAGCCCTCTGTATACAGCCTCTACAGTCTGAATTAAGACATTCCGCTCGTATATATATATATATATATATATCCGGTGGATATATGTATGGACGTTGAACCGTCATATAAGGTGACGTAACTCGAAAGTCCCATTTTTCATGTATGACTGCACTTCTGCCAACATCATGTTTCGCCTCCGCTTCTCGAATTTACGCTCAATATAGTTGCTCGGCTCAGCTGCTGCAACACTTAATAGATGCAACACAGCGCACATTGCTCATACTCTCTCTTTGTTATTGTTCAGTCGAGAGAGACAGAGAACGCAAGGAGAGGAAAGGTAGGAAAATCAACCAGACGAGCGTCTTATTTGTTACCCTACACTGGGCGTAAGGGGCAGTAAGGAATGCAAAAGCGAAATACTGGGCGCACGCAGGACGCTACACCGGACGGTGTCTTTTGCGGCGCCTTATGAACCTCAAGCGTGACGTCACCTAATACGTCACAGATACCTTCAATTAATATTCACTCGTCTTCCATTTTCCGATTGCTTCCAAATTGTTTAATTCTGAAAAGGCAAAAGCAAGTTTCCTTATTCTCGGATTACCTTCGCGCTCTCCGCCTGAGCACATGTTGTACCCTTTTGGTAAGGTTAAATCCCAATGGTTAAATCCCGGTTAAATCCCAAACGGTTAATGTATTGACAAAAAACTTTCTCATCTTAGAGCAGCTCTCAGTGTGCGAGCATGAGACGCAGGGGTGAGAGAAACTGTAAGTCTTTCTTCGTAAAAAGATTTCTTTTAAGCGAAGCTTTATAGGCTCACAAGTTTCGGCGGCGGCGGTGGTGGTGTTGGTGGTGGTGGTGGTGGTGTCATGCTGAAAAGTGGGCCGATCCTGGCGATAGTGCAGAAAGGGTCCAAGCTCAATGGCACATACCAGGGACAAAAAAGATAGAGAAACAGAGAAAGAAGGAGAGAAAGAAAAAGAGAAAGAAAGAGAGAGAGAAATAAAAATACAGAGAGAGAAAAGGCCAGAGAAAGAGAGAAAGAAAGGAAATCATTGCCCTTCCGCTGTCGAGAAAATGGGGGTAAGCAAAGGTCGTCGTGTGTGTATTTGACCTACTCCTTTCTCTTCCCTTTCCTCCTACTTTTGTTTCCCTTTCATGCAACTTTTACTTCTGTTGCGTTGTATACGTCTTCTTCCCTCGATGCATGCATTTAATAAACATTTATGTTTTATTAACATGACATGTCGTGAACTTTACGTTACCCTGACGAAGGTCAGATACACACACGACAAGCTTCGCTTACCCCCATTTTCTCGACAGGGGAACGGCTGGTGAATTTTTCCGGCAGCATTGTGCCACTTACTATACCGAACGTGACGTGATAGAAGGCGACTACTGGTTGCCATATTTCTCCAAGAGCTTAGCTACCTAGGCACTCTTGCAGGACGAAAAATAAAAAAAAACGCTACCGCGCTTCATGTCAGACGAGATTGGCACGCACTTCCGCGCAGGAATAATACACCGCGCCGGTTCCATGCGTAGCCTTGGAGCGCAGAGTAGCTGGAACAAGGATTTCCTGTCTGCTTCAAATCAGCGCTGAAACACGAAAGCCTGCAACGTGAAACTCCCCTACACGTTTCTGGGTCTGAGAAGTAAACAAGCAAAAAATAAAAAAAAAATAAATAAACGAGGGAAACACAGCGAGGTAAGGCACGCTCGATAGATGGCTGTTTCGAGCTGCCGGGCCTCGCCCCAGAAGCGACACGGCGCTGGTCTCCTGGAACCGCCGAACAAAGGGGAACATGTAAATGTCAGGCCGTCAGATACAGCAACACGAGAAGCCTAACAACTACTTGCGACGTTCTCAACGCCAGTGAAAAGACGCAGTATCCGTCAACCGCGGTTTCCACACTAGGAGACCTCACTTTCAACCTTGCAGCGCTGCTTTCGTTGCCGAGTGAATTTCACCTGTGTAGATATGGTGGCAGCTCACCTTGCTAGACATATATAGACAAGTGTGGTTCAGTTCCCTAACACCCCCCTCTACACCGCCCCTCTTGTTTTGGCCGTTTGATTTTCAGCCTCCTTATTGTGTTCCTCCCCCCCCCCCCCCTCCCAGTTCGACACACTCGCAGTTACCGCTTGCGTTCGCCACGTTATACATTACCTGACCTTGTTTTCCTTTTACTAACTGAGAAACTAAACACGTCTTTTCAACACGCAGTGTTCTAACCAACCATCCTAGCTTAGTAGCTATAGCATCGCGCTGCTGAGCTTCAGGTCGCGGGTTGTATTCGGGACGCGCTGGCCGCAAGTCGATTGGGGCGTACTGCAAAAACGCTTGAGTACTTAATTTTAGGCTCACGTTAGAGAACCTGAGAGGGTCAAAATTCACGGGGAGACCCCCACTACGGCCTGCCGCATAATCAGATCGTCGTTTTGCCAGCGCCTCCTCTATTTTTTCAATGCCAGCCAGATGCGGCCGATCCTACGGTTCACCACTTTCTCCGATTACCCTTTCCTACTCTCTCCCGTCGGCTAGCGCTCGCGCCTGCTTTACGGTCGTGCGGGAGACTACCACCTGGGTGGCGCCTCACGATGGAAGTCCGAGGAAGTAAGCCTGACAGACGCGTGAAGCGTCTATTGCATCTCCTCCGGAACTGCAGCGACACGCGCTGAGTGGCTCAGACGCACGCGTGACGCAATGCAGTAGTAGCGTGACGCAAGCAGTCATACCCTCTGGGTAGCGTCACATCGCGACAACTCACTGAACTAAGGCGGACCAGCGGCTCCCATAGCGGAGCGGGCGATTGCACTGGTACGGTGCTAGAAGGGGGAGGTGGGAGCAACACAGCCGTCGGAGAGCGCGGCGCATGTTGCAGTAATTCATGATGCCGAGTGGTGGCGCGCGCGTCGACACTAAGATGCCTCCGCTGTAGTTAGGCTGCTGTCGGAGCTAGCGAGTGCGCTCGGTTGGCATGGTTCTGATCGCTTATTTTTTGCTCCACGCTCGCTTCTGTTCGCATTCACGCTGTGGAGTTGTGCCTTCTTGTGGTGACAATATTTCAACACATTTCCATGCCGTAAGAAGCAATGGCAAGTCGCATGAGACGACAGACGCACCGTTTTGCGCCGGGCTGCACAGCAGGCTATTTTTCTGCTAGAAAAGCAGAAGAAAAAAACCCTTTTCTCGGTGTCTGATGACGATGAGGCACTTAAAGCGTGGCAGCGGGCCGTGTCCCGTGCAGCCAAGGCCTTAGACAGGACTTCGAAGATCTGCCTGCACTTCGAACCCCAGTTGAATCATATACAGGGTGTCCCAACTATCATGCAACAAGATTTTATAAAATATGCAAATGCACCGTAACTGGGCCGAACCAAGGCAATGTTCTTTCACGTCGCTTCTAGATACTCAGGTTATTTTTTGCATCTGCCTAATTATTCAAATATTATAATTAGATGAAAAGTGTCAATGATAAAATTGTAGAGCAATATGAAAAACTCCCAATACAGCTTTCTGTTGCTAATACGTGCTGCATAAAAGTGTTTTTCCGAGGGTTAAAGAATTAAGCCAGTGAATACACGCAAAGTGCCTCGAGCGGCCAGTCGCGCGCCAATTTTGCGCGTATTCGCGGGCTTGTTCACGCTGGGAAAAACACTGTTATGTAAAACATATTGAGCAACAGAAAGCTTTATTGGGAGTTTTTCATATTGCTCTACAATTTTATCATTGACACTTTTCATCTAATTATAATATTTAAGAAGTTGAATAATTACTTAGGACTAATTCTGTAAGTAGGCGGAATGCAAAAATAATCTGAGTATCTAGAAGCGACGGCAAACAACACTGCCTTGGTTCTGTCCAGCTACGGGGCATTTGCGTATTTTTAAATCTTGTTGCAAGTTAGTTGGGACACCCCGTATATTGAATCCTTTAATCAAGTGCTGTCTGTCGTTCTTTTGAGTATTCTTCATGGTCACCACCATTCTAGTTCGTCGCATTGGCGACTAAATTAGGGTTGTTTACTTAACTCCTATATGGAATGATTTCTAAAGCATCATATGTTGGTATTAACCAATTTGACGAGCAGGAGGATGCAGTGCGTCGCAGTAATATGACCTAAGGAGCTCTTCACTGCGAGCCTAGAAATCGGTGCAGCTTTCTTTACCCACATCACTAGCATAATGTCCTTCGCATTAGCTGAAATAATTTTTGTTCACTCCCGACGATTCGGGAAAGCACGTAGAACGCGTGCGACCGAGATCAACAAAAAATCTTTGTGCCGGCTGTAGGCAGTTTCACATGGCGCGATTGGGGCGAAAAAAATCGTTCTGTCGCGCACGTTGCAGACCGATTTTCGCTGGCAGCTTTCACATGCGTCTTTGACCGCGCGATTTCCGTCGCAGCGACGCCCAAGGTTGCTCCCTGCTCACAAAGTATCCATGCCTGCATCGTTAAATAAAAACAACATTGAAACTAGTCAAATATTACAATTTCTTATTATTTTTTGAAAGTAGAATAGTACACAATTTTTCAGCCTTTAAACGCGTTGAGACTTTACGATCGCTTAGTCCGCAGCTGCGGCGAGTGATAATGCTGCACAAACCACATAAGCATGCGGCGTGGTGGGGTGGTTTCGATTTGTACACTCTAGTTGTGTTGTTGCGGTACGATGGAGGGCACAACTCTTCTCCTGGAGGAGTATTTGCTTCTCCAAAAGAAGAAGCTACTATTAAGTGTGCAAGTGCCTGGTAAAATTTGTAGCAATGAAGACGTTGACGACGGCGACGATCATGAGGGTACGTGCCGTATGTTGAAGGCGGCGTCAGCTCCTGACTTGGATAGCATGCAGCTTCTCCTTTTAAATGAATTGTGCGAGCTGGGGAAAACAAAAATTGTTGATGAAGCTCCTGAGCCACAGGCACTGGTGGATACGCTCTGTTAAAACATCATTGAAACTGGTGCGCGACATTGCTCCGCTGAGCTTCCAACACGCGGTAAAACAGGAAAGCGCCTATTTCGACGGCGCTTGCTGTTACGTCACGTTGCTCCGCCCACATCGCGCCGATCGCTGCTACTCAGCGACGGAAATTCCAACATGTTGGAATCCCGTCGCGGAGAGCCTGCGACGTCGCGGCGGTCGCTGAGCGACGGAATTCGCTGTGTCGCTGTGTGAAAATCGCGCCATGTGAAACAGCCTTGTGACGTGCGTGAAGCGAATGCACCTTTAACACTGGACCACTCACCAGAGGATAAAAATTATGGTGTTTTACGTGCCAAAGCCACGATCTGATTATCAGGCACGCCGTAGTGGGGGACTCCGGAAAATTTGGACCAGCTGGAGTTCTTTAACGTGCACCTAAATCTAAGTACACTGGTGTTTTCGCATTTCGCCCCTATCAAAATGCGGCCGCCATGGCCGGGATTCGATCCCACGTTCCCGTGCTTAGGAGCCCAACACTATAGCCACAAAGCAACCACGGCGAGTCCATCAGAGGATATCTGCTAGTCATTTATTGTCTCCTCTATTAACAAGGTACGGTATGCATTAACTTAATGCTAGTTATGTCAAATATGCGAGCGCTAATTGCGAACAGAAACGCCCGTTTCGAAACCCGCGGCACCAACTGCCGTGCCTCCGCGCCCGGGGAGCCATCTTGCTGTCGACTGCAGCGCCGCCGCTGCTGTCATGATTGCTTGCAACACTCCGCCGCCGCCGTTGCTCTCACCTCCCCCTTCTAGCCACCGTAGCACTGGGATTGAAAAAATAGAGGAGGCGCTGGTTTTGCCAAGTAAACCTCACAATTTACTATTTCTTAACGCAATATTCTGCCTGAGAATTGCGATCAGCGGCTCCTTGGGCCAAACAAATGTGAGGTGGCGTGTCTAAATGTAATGTGTCCGTAACGCGTAGCGCTGTCCACATAAGGAGTGACTACTATATACATAAAGTTCTTCTTTCTTCTTTCTGGGATTTTTCGTGCCAAAATCAGTGATGATAATGAGGCTTGCCGTAGTGGAGGGCCAGGAATAATTTTGTCCACCTGGGTTTCTTTAACGGGCACTACAACGCAAGGACACGGGCGTTTTTCACTTCGCCTCCATCGAAATGCGGCCACGGCGGCAGGGATTCGATCCCATGACTTCGTGCTCAGCAACGCAACGCCTATGTCACCGACCCACCGCGGCGAGTATACATAAGTTTTATTTGGAGCTGCACCAAATTAAAAAAAATGCCTGTGGCCGAGAGCACAATTCTTTCCCTTGATCTAAATTACTCAATGAGGCGGCCATTACTTCTACGAAAAATCTAAATGCTTAATTGAATAATTAACATAATTACATTAAATACCATTTTATTTATTACATTAGAGCCCATCGTTCAATATATTCATCGTCAGTCGTATGCTTTCGGTGGCGACCACTTTCAAGCGGTAGCTGTCGGCGGCGCGCAGCTGACAATATTACAATCATTATTGGGCGTGTTGCCGCACTGCAATCTACACCTTCCGGTCCTGCTTGTTTATCTACCTCAGCTGCTCAAGATGTACCAGACACTTCGATTTCTAGTTCATGTCAGTCATCAGGTGCGTCGATTTATCCGCCTATAATCCATAGTTCCACGTCTTGGGCAGTTTCTTGTATCCAGTTGTCAAGTCACCGCGCTTGCCGGCTGGGCAGATGAAGCAAAGCCAGAATTCTCTTGGTGCAAATGCGTTGAGTGGTTGCGGCGTCATTAGAGTGCCTATCGGATCTCGCCTGATGCAGCTATAAAGTTTTGATTTCCGCATTCGAGGATCGCTTCAGCGACAGCGACCTCCAACAGCTGTATATTGCTGAGCTCAAACAACCTGCGACCAGCCGGCGTAGCCTACAAGACCTCGCTGCCCACGTTTAACGTCTATCGTGCAAGGGACTTGTCGAGTGTCGCAGAGTCACAGTTGATGTTTTGTTCCACGACTGCCTTTGTTTCAGCCATCGCCGACTTCAACATACAACGTTTCGTTGCACTTGCATGCCGCTCAACCGTCTGTGCAGCCATGCCTTTCGCTCACGAGGCAGAAATGTGAGCCATATTGGCTGCTTGTCGGGTGACGTTTGCTGTACGATGCTTTTGTCGCCAAGATGTTAAAGTTTTTTTTTTCCAGAACTTAACAACGTATGCTACCGCCCACGACCCGGCGAGGCGCCACAAGCTCCTCTTCTATCGTTAGGCTGGCTCTAAGGCATGCCCAAGTTGTGCATTCAACTCGGAGGTCCTCCTCGGACGTTTGACGCTCTGGTGGGAAGAGGTGCTGCGTTCAGCTTCATTCAAAAAAGTTTGCTGCCTGAAACCGCCACTATCGAGCTTCCTACACGCGTAATGTGAAGACGTGGGTTCTTTCCCCACCTGCGGACAGTTGTTTTTTCATCCGTTTTCATTTCCATTTTTTAATCATTTCTTTAATTCAATTAGTAAGTACAAGTAATTTCCCCTATGTTATTCTTGGTGTCATTGTTTGTTGGCTTCTTTTGATTTGGCATAGGGAAGGAAGACGAAGCATGTATAACATACTTCTATGGTGACGACATTGAACCAGGACGTCTGATATTGCAGTGAGATATGCTGATCATTGCACACATTCTAGGACGTCGTGCACATGTCTACGGAGAGCAAGGGTGAACACCTGCGAAACCTTTTGCCGGAAATGACCAAGCTAAAAAAAATTGCGTTGGCCACACCGGTCTCGCCGACCACATCCGAGAGGTCCTTTTCTTGCCTTCGGCGACTGAAAATGTACTTGCGGTTGACGACTGGACAAGCCCGTTTGAACCATCTGGCAATTTTGTACGCCCACAAAGAACTCTCCCGCAAAATGAATTCGAGTAAGATTGCCGACGACTTCATTTTGAGATCAAGTGCCCGAACGAACGCTTTTTCAATGAGGGTGAAATCATCCATGAGACAACGAACTGATGTCTGAACTGAAGTCAAAGCAAATTACCTGGCTTAGGAAATAACGCAAGAAAGTTATACACAGGAACGAAAATGGGGTACACAACAGCGCAAGTACAGTGAGCCCATTTTGGTAGAAAAAGACGCGTGGTTGCGCTATTTGTAAAACTTCCTATTCTATTTGTGCATTTTCCTTATTAATTTTTATTCGTCACATGCCGCATTTGCTACTCAATAACACAATCCACGTTGTTCCTATATTTGCTGACGAATCCTTTCACACTTTTGAGATATCGCTGTCTTATATATTCATTTGTTAATATGTTTATTTATTGGTGCACCTGATAATTTTTACTCTATAATACTTTATTCTGCCTCTGGAAAATAAACGAAACCAGTGGCATAAGGCATGCTTTGACAATTAAGTGATGAAACTATTGCGTTATGGAATCACTATAGACTTATGCTAATAATTCTGCTCATAGGTTGTGTTCAAAGATTGTTATATATCGTTTAATTTTTATATATGTTATGTCTTATCTGCTCAGTAACTGACCTTTCGTCAAGAAGAGATTTCTTGATTGTATCTTGTGCATTAAAACTTTTACAAGGTGTTACATTTTTTTTTCATAGATGTGTACTTGTGCGACTTGATACGCACGAAACACACATATCTCCATAACGTGTTTAACTGAATCCACTTGTCGGATGGCTAAACCAAGAGACACCAGTCTTCTGTCGGGGCGAGGGGACTGAGGCTGTGAAACTCAATTGTCTCCTACTATCAGGTCTTGCAAATACTCATATAAGCTCGTCACTTGAGTGAACCATTCTATCAAGGTCCACGAAGTTTCCAGTGTAACTGTTATTATATATATATATATATATATATATATATAATCTTTAATAACCGTTACACTGGAAACTTCGTGGACCTTGATAGATGCACGTGAATGATATACCCCACCCATATATATATATATATATATATATATATATATATATATATTGTTACGGATGAGGTGTGTTTATTTACAGGTGATGGATGAGAGTCTAGGAAAGCAGTCCAGCCGCGGTTTCTTTCTGCGCTCCCCACACCAAAGGATTCGTCGTCCTCCTCCTCTTCCTTTCGCCTCAACCAAGGCGTTACATTCCCCGTTTCGCAGACGAATCCCACCACGGGAGTTAGGGCTGAGTGCTGGAGTAATATCGCTTGAGGCGCGTAACATGCGCAAGTTGAGTAGCGCTAGAGCCGCTTCCTGGTGACCTTACACGGGCGACCACATACGTTAAATCGCCAATGCGGTCGATGACTGTGAAGGGATCGGTATACTGAGCGAGGAACTTTTGGCATAACCCGCGTCTGCGCTGAGGGGTCCACAGCCACACCAAGTCACCTTTTTCGAATGAAACTGAGTCATGGCGGCGGTCATACCGCTCCTTGGAGCGATCTTGTGATGCCAGAGTACGCAGTCGAGCAATTTGTCGGGCTCCTTCAGCACGGCACAATGTTTCGGCAACTGAGTCCTCTGTATGGAGTGTAAAGGGGAAAATGGTATCCAGACAGCTGCGTGGTGTCCGAGCGTAGAGCAGGTAGAAAGGTGTGAAGTCCGTAGTTTCGTGCTTCGCTGTATTGTAGGCGTAGGTAATAAACGGTAAGATGTCATCCCAGTTCCTGTGATTGGATGATACATACATAGCCAGCATGTTGGTCAGGGTACGGTTGGTACGTTCGACAAGGCCATTCGTCTGGGGATGATATGGTGTTGAGTGGCGGAACTGCGAAGTGCAGAGTCTAAGCAATTCTTCCACGGCGTCAGCGACGAATTGGCGACCACGGTCGCTGATGATTACGCGAGGCGGACCGTGACGAAGGATTACGTAGCGTAATAAGAAGGCAGCGACGCAGGTAGCGGTGGAGGAAGATATCGCAGCTGTTTCCGCGTATATAGTTAGGTGATCGACACAGACGATGACCCAGCGGTTGTTGTTCGAAGATCGTGGCGGTCCTAGCAGATCGATACCAACTTGCTCGAAAGGTGTAGTAGGCGGCACTACAGGATGAAGAAGGCCTTGCGGAGCACTTGTCGGTCGCTTGTGACGCTGGCACTTGTCACAGCTCGAGACGTATTGCTTAGTGGAATGTCGCATCTTAGGCCAGTAAAACCGCTCCTGTATTCTATGTAAGGTGCGAATGAATCCAAGGTGGCCTGACGTCATATCATCATGCATGACACGGAGAATGTCACATTGCAGGCTTTGGGGAACAACCAGTAAATACCGCGCGTCACTTGCTGAATAATTTGTCTTGTATAACAGTCCATCGCGAAGGCAAAAGCGACCACTGGCCTTGGGACTGCAGGCATCGGCGAAAAGGGGGTCCAAACATAAGTCGTTGCGCTGTTCCCGCTGGAATACGGTGGCGTCAGGAAACGCGTGAGAGACAGCAGCAAAGCAGGTGTCGAGGTTGTCCGCGTTATCCTCTGTTGTCGACAGTGGAAGGCGAGAAAGGCAGTCAGCGTCGGCATGACATCTTCCACTTTTGTACGACACATTGAAATCAAATTCTTGGAGCCGCAAAGCCCAGCTTGCTAGACGACCGGAGGGGTCACGGAGGGTAACAAGCCAACACAAGGAATGGTGGTCGGTTACAATTGTGAATGGACGCCCGTAGAGGTAGCAACGAAACTTTTAAACAGCAAAGACAGCCGCTAAGCATTCTTTCTCTGTCACAGGGTAGTTTCGTTCAGCCTTGCTGAGCGAACGGCTCGTATAGGCAACCACATACTCTTCATTATTATGGCGCTGAACAAGCACTCCACCGATGCCAATTCCGCTGGCGTCACTGTGTACTTCAGTAGGAGCAGACGGATCGAAGTGACGAAGAATGGGTTCTGAAGTCAGCAGGAACTTGAATTGAGAGAATGCCGCATCGCATTCAGGTGTCCACTCGTATGGGCTGTCTTTTCGCAATAGGCTTGTCAAAGGATAGACAATGTCTGCGAATCTGGGCACGAACCGTCGAAAGTAGGAGCATAAACCCAGGAAGCTGCCGAGTTCTTTTAGTGACTGAGGTGGTTTAAAGGCACTGACTACTTCTATTTTCCGGGGGTCTGGCCGGACACCATCTTTGTCAACCAGGTGACCAAGGACTAATGTTTGTCGTTCGTCAAACCGGCACTTCTTTGAATTTAAAACCAAGCCGGCCTTTTCGACGCAGTCTAAAACGAGGTTTAAACGGGTGCTATGCTCTTCTAAAGTACTTCCGAAAATGACGTCATCTAGATAGCACAAACATACCTCCCATTTTAAACCACGAAGAATGGAGTACATAAATCTTTCAAAAGTAGCGGGGGCATTGCAAAGCCCAAATGGCATAACATTAAATTGATAAAGTCCATCAGGCGTCACGAATGCAGTCTTCTGCTTGTCAGCAGGGTGCATAGGGATCTGCCAATACCCTGATCGTAGATCTAGTGAAGAAAAGTAGGAAGCCGAATGCAGACAATCTATGACATCGTCTATCCGAGGTAGTGGATATACATCTTTTTTTGTGAGCGCGTTCAATCGTCTATAATCAACGCAAAACCGCCAAGACCCGTCTTTCTTCTTCACCAAAATGACAGGTGCTGCCCAAGGGCTGCACGATTCCTCAATAACGCCCTTCTGCAACATATCCTGAACTTGTTGAGCAACAACTTTCCGCTCCGAAGACGACACTCGGTAAGGTTTTTGTTGGACCGGATGAGCAGAACTTGTATCGATTCTGTGCTGAGCTCGAGAACAGGGTAAAGATGGTCGCTTCTCCTTTTCGCAGAAGTCAAACACAGAAGCATGTCTTTCCAATAGCTCAACCAATCTTTGTCGCTCGTGTGACCGTAGATTGTTACTAACCATGTTCAGAATCTGCGACTCGTAGGAGCAACTGCATTCGTCTACGGCCAAGCGTTTTTGATCTTCGTTGTCAACGGCAGCGATAGAATTTCCGTTGGCACCATCAAAGATGGCGAGCTTCATTCCTCGAGGAAGTATACAGGCACTGGCGAACAGTTAAGTGCCCACAAAGACGTGACTCGGTTGCTAATCGACACAATACAGCGAGGCACTAAGATGTCTTTCTTAGCACACTGACCGGTGAGAGGTTGAACGATGGCATCAAAGGGAGATGCGGCAGAGACGGAAGCGAACTCGGCAACTGACCACATGCACCATGGTGGCACTGTCAGTTCATCGGAAACAACCAGTGTGTCTTCCGCGGGTGGCAGCTCGTCACAGAGGGCAGGAACAACTTCACTGCTGACTGAAAGTTCGCCGGTGCCACAGTCGACGAAAGCGCCACACTCTTGCAGAAAGTCAATACCGAGAATAACTTCGTGTGTACACCGCTGCAGAACCAGGAATTCAGTTGGGAACACCTTTCCGGCCAACAAGACGTGAACGACGCAAACTCCCAGAGGATGAAGTATTTCTCCGCCGACACCACGAAATCTTGTAGATTCGTGCCAAGAAAACATAACTTTTTGGCCAATGCGATCTTTGAAGGAACGACTCATAACAGAAATGGTTGCACCATTGTCCACTAAAGCCGTTGCACATACTCCATCTATTAACACCTTTATCTTGTTCTTAACCATCGTAACTGGCGGAGGCATCTGAGGTAAGTCATTTTGTGCGACCTCACCTCCATCGGTCGCGCCGGCTAGTTTCCCGGCGGTGGCGGTGGTGATAGCCGTCCTCCTCCTCTTCCTTTCGCCTCAACCAAGGCGTTACATTATATATATATATATATATAGGGCCCTCCCCCCCCCATCCCCCCCGGAAAAATGAAAACTGTCTGCCTATGGTCTGCATGCTGTAACTTCATGTCCATCGCCTACCGGCTTCAGTGGACACGGCAGCACCACCGTGACAATGTCGCCTGACGTGCCTCTATTCATGCTGGTTGGTGACCACAAAATGGCATCCATGGTAATGTTCTTTGTCTTATAGCACTGCCGTGTCCATGAGTTGTCTTTGACTGTATATGAGACTTTTTTTTTCCATTGCGGGCTTGTTGTTGGGTCTCTCTGGGGATGTGGAGAAGAATCCAGGACCAATATGAAAGATTTGTGCAGGGAATTGCTCCAAAATCAGAAATTTTGCCTAAACTTACTGCGGTTCATCAAAAGCAAGACTCGTTTGAAACAACATTCCTAGGCCCGTATTCACAAACGGAACTTAATTAGGACGTCAATAAGTGCGGGAAAAGTACAAGTGTTAAGAAAGTTTTGGGAGAGTACTTCAAAGACGACACTACAGTATCACTTTCGAAAGTAACACTTTTCGGGTCAATTATGTCGTCTGCTGTCGAGGATACGTAAATAAGTTACATGTACGATCGGTTCAGTTGTAAAAAAAATTTTTTTGCTGCAGAATAATGCGGATGTAAATGTTTCAGTGCTTGCACGCGCATTCTGCTGAGTAAAATACAAAATACTATTGGGTTTTAGCGCTTTACTCAAACTCGTCTGGCCATAAGTTCACATGGGTTCTCGCAGCTGCGCGCAGCCACTGCCGGTTGTGTGTGTCGCCGTCCCGATTTTGTTGTTGTTGTTGTTGCTTGTAAACGTGCGGTGTTTGTGCATAGTGTTTGTGTGTTGTGTGTGTTTTCAACCCGCGTGGACGATCGAAAAAATCTTTTTGGAAGAAGAACGCGCTGTGCTCCTGGAGCTCGTTTCGCAAATCAATTAAATTAATTAAACATTAACGAGGTCCTCGGTGACAACCTGAACAATTCCGGCGCCGTAGAATCGCAGCGCGATCAAAAGCTGGAGCAGCGGCGGCGCGGGGTGACTGCGTTCGTTGTCTTTTGGGGCCACTGGCAGTATTTCCAACAGCCGTAGCACCAGGTAGCACCGCTTTGTTGGAAAACCAATACCGCCACGATAATTCTGCTTCATTGTATGCTTCCATAGGATTCTGTCGACAGGCGTGGCTGTAGCGGTGGCGCGTATCGGTATGCCTCTTTAAGTAATATCGTGCACACGTCCGGCAAAATCAGCAAAGTCGGCGAGGCTGCCGTAACAGTGGACCACCTTGCTTACTAGGCGAGAGCGAAAGTCGCACTTAAGGTTGCCAATGGCTGTACTTTACAGCACTCAAGTGTCGATGAAAGTTTTCCTTAAGTACAAGATTTGTCTATAAAACGCGTTAAGCATCTACCGGCTACTTAAGTCATAAGTTAAGGGTAAGTTCCGTTTGTGAATACGGGCCCTGGACATGCAGAACCGGATTCTTGTTATTGAAACTAAGGTTCAAAGCTTAGACGAGACTCAGAACAGGCTTGCAACTCTTGAAGAAACCGGTGGATGACTTGAATAATCGTTCATGACGAAATAACGTTTCATTAGAGGAGTAGCTGAAGATGAAAATGAAAACGAAGAAGCACTTGTAAGAAAAGTAAAAGACGATATCTTTAACGCATCTCTGAAAGTGAATATAAATTCTATTGATAGAATTCAAAGATTAGGTAAGAAACTTTCTGGTACAACTCGTCCTGTCATCTTGAGAGTGGCAGACTATAGAATAAAATAAAAGTTCTGCAGAATTGCTCAAATCTGAAGGATGCTGATTACAGTAACAGCGAGGATTTCTCTAAAAAAGTACAGGGAATAAGAAAAAAGCTATGGGACTCTGCAAGTCATGAACGGAAGACAGGAAAAAAGGTAAAGCTTGTTTTTGATAAGTTGAGGGCAAACAACACGCTGTACAGCTGAAATGAAGAGCGTGAGGAAAGGTGCAAGCTGGGCAGTGATTCAGGAACAAGAGATAATTGACATATGCTTGGTCAACATGTAGGCTTGAAAATAATTAACGCAACGCGAGAAGTGTACTAAACAAAACACATGCGCTTGAAGCTCTAGTTATTGATCATGAACCTGATATTGCCGTAATTACGGAAACTTGGTTACATAAATATATACCTGATAGCGAAATCGCACCACCTGGCACCTTACTAACGTTTACCCGTGGGTTAGGAGGGATTGAGATGGAAGAGGCGGAGGCATCAAGCGAAACATCGTTTTTCCCCTTTAGAAGTACCAGGTGATATTGAGGCAGTGTGGTTTAGAACAAAATTGAACAATCAAACTGTATTCGTCAGAGGGGTACACCAGGCTCCGAACTCTCCTGTAGAACATATCTTGCAACTTAGACAATTCATAGAAACGTACATGAAAGAGCAAGACAGCATACTGTTACTAGGTGATTTTAATCTTCCAGCTCGTATGTGGCCGGAGACACAAATGTTGCTTCTTCTGGGGTATTTTTGGATTTAATATTTTCATAGAGTTTAACTCAGATAGTTAAGGAATTTACTAGGGTGTGTGTAACAAGCTCTTCTGTACTTGATATTATTTCAATTTTCAGTGCTTTCTCAACGTATGGGAATGATTGCCTTGTTGAAGAAGGTTTATCCGACCATAAAATGGTTATTGTGTCCTTGAACATGTTCTCGTACCCCTTGTACCAGGAATGAAGCATCCACTAGCAAAGCTTTCAAGCTGCTGATGATGTTAGTATTTTGGATTACCTAGAAGGACTGTATGATAACTTCATGTCTATTTATGAATCAAATGGTCGCACTGATGATCTGTGGAACATTTTTTCCGAGATTACGATGCATTGTATTACGCGATTTATTCCTAAGAGCTTTAAAAAGTGCAAACAAAAGAACCCCTGGATTACAAGGGAAATAATTTATGTCAAATGGAGGGTGAAAAGGGAAACGACAGCTTGTTCACGAGATCCAAGTGTACCGACAAAGACTTCACTTCACAACATGAAGCTTAACTTGAATCGTGTTGTCAAGGAAAGCAAGGAGAGATTCTTTATTGTAACACTGCAATACTTCGTTCAGGAAGCACCTAATAAATATTGGATATGTAAACCCTACAAAGAAACAACATAAAGCTGATGATGAAAGAAATACCCAGGAACGTATAGAACATTTCAATTCACTCTTTTCCTCCGTTTTCAGCAAAGATGATGCTACACTTCCATCCTTTACTGACACTTCCAATCGCCCTTCAGCGTCTGACCTTCTGATCAACGAGGAAGGAGTGCTGAACCTTCTTCTGTGCATAAATACAAAGAAATCCCCTGGCCCCGACAGCATCCCGAATCAGTTCCTATATAGATATGCTCAGTGGGTCGCTAGTTATCTCACCTTAATCTTGCAATCATCCTTTACCCAGGGAACAGTTCCTATAGCCTGGAAACAAGCTAAAGTAATTCCTGTCCACAAAAGTGGGGGCACATCAGACGCAGGTAACTACCGGCCCATCTCTCTTACGAGCACCTGCTCCAAAGTACTTGAACATATAATCAGTAAACATCTCTCAAATAGTTTGGAAGCTAACAATTTATTATCACCAGTGCAACATGGTTTTCGTAAATGGTTGTCTACAATAACTCAGCTCGTTCAGACAGTCCATGTTCTTTCACTAACGATAAATAGCCGAGGACAGATTGACCTAATTTTTTTAGACATCGCTAAAGCGTTTGATAAAGTCTCGCATCTTAAACTCTTGCTAAAAATGCATGAAATATTTAGTAATCCAAACATTACTAAGTGGTTCAAATCCTCCCTCCACTCTCGTGAGCAGTATGTCGAAATAAGCAAAATTAACTTCACGTCCAAAACAGTTTTGTCTGGAGTACCTCAAGGTAGAGTATTGGAGCCTCTTTTATTTCTTATCTTTATTAATGATTCGCCTACTGATATAACGGTCCCGCTGAGGTTGTCTGCAGACTACTGCGTAATATATTAAAGGATTCAATCTTTCAATGACCAGTTAGACCTCAACAACAGTTTAAATAAAATTCCATAATGGTGTAATGAATGTCAAATGTCACTGAACCGAATAAAATCAGTTTATATGACTTTAACAAGGAAAAAGATGTCCTTGAGGTATAAATACAGTATCGGTCCCCATGAACTAACGAGAGTAACAGAATATAAATATTTTGTAATAATGTTTACCTCATACTTGAGGTGGAACATTCATATCAGTGAAGTTTGTAGAAGGGCAAATAAAGTTCTTTGGGGCCTCACTCGAAGATTATACAGCGCTACTCCTGAAATGAAAAGCATGGCGGATAAGATAATAATACGGCCAATTATTGAATATGCTAGGATAGTTTGGGACCCACGCACTGCTACTAACCCTCATAAATTGGGCAGAGTTCTACGACTGGCTTCTAGATTTATATTTAATAAATATCAGCGCGTGCACTCTCCTAATGAACTATGCAGTCGTGCAAACCTTTCCGCGTTAGAATTAAGGACAAAGTTTGACCGATTAAATTTTAGTTTTAATTATTCATAACCAGGTTAAAATAAATTTATCGTAATACCGCGTAATTTCACCGGATCTATGCTTCAGACACAGGCACAGCTGACACATACAGCCGCCAGTTACACGAAATGATACATTCAAGTATAGCTTTTTTTTCCCAGGGTGAATAAGGAATGGAATGAATTACCAAATTCAGTTGTCACATCTTCCTCCGTCAGTGCTTTTACTGCTGATTTAGAGAATGTTATCTTCTCTGATATAAATGCGTCTTAGCACGTATTTTTGTCTCTGGTACGCATAAAATAAGTAATTTTGTCTTTGTTGACTGCATATTACTTTTTATAAATACTGTCATTATACTGCCTTGTAAATTTTTTTTCGCTCGAGATGTAGCAGAATTGTGTATCTTTTCTTCTGTTTTTTCCACTCCTGTAAAGGCCCTTAATTGGGTTAACAGTATAAATAAACAACAGCAACAACAAGTGACTTGGTCCCGTCATCTGCGCAAAATGTGCAAAATGCGTGAGCCCTGAGTCGAAACAAGCTAAAAGCACTTCCCAGAATCCCTCCTGTCACCACAGCGAAACAGCTGAATAGCTTCCTCGGGTTTGCGTCATATTTCGGACGCTTTGTTCCGGACTTCGCTTCACGAGCCGGACCTCTAAACAAACTTTTAAATGAAGGAACGAGCTGGCACTGGGGTCCGGATAAAGGTTCTGCGTTCTGTGGTCTCAAGGATGGGCCTCAAGACACCGCCGATTCTCGCCCGTCCTGAGGGTAACGCAACTTCCATCATCCACACCAATGTAAGTGGCCTTGACCTAGGGGCCCCTGTCCAGATTGGCTCGAATGGTTAGAAGACGCCCATCGCACATGCTAGCCGCCGGCGGAGTGAACCCGAAAGCTATTATCACGCATCAGAACGCGAGTGCTTGGAGATGTGTGGGCGGTGGAAAAGTTGCGACCGTATCGTTAAGGCAACAATGTCACTGTTGTTACAGAGAATGTTTCCCTTCGCTGGCTTCAGTCAAAGCGAGAATTAAAGGGCAAGCTTCCCTGTGGGCTCTCCAGCTCCAGCAAAAAAAAAAACGAAGACACAAGAAGGAAGACCCAGACAGGACGAGCGCTACTTAAAACTAAAGTTTATTCTCGGAAAGACACGCCTATTTATCAGTCCCCACAGATCAAAAGCAAAGTACATCATTGCGTAAGCGCGCTCCATACCCCCCAAAAAGCTTAAGAAGGTTGAAAAATTTTATCGTGACATGCGCTAGAGCACGCCCTAAAAGACCCTACTAAAGCTGTTCAGCCATCCATGTTTATCCTAATAAAAAACGCATAAAGAACCAATAGTTCCGAGAGCGTAAGGCATAGATACAGGCTCTATACCCCAGACCTTTATCATGTGGGCATTGATAGTGTTGGATTTGCAGCGAAAAATTATTTGCCCAGATATGCTATTTCACTTGTGTGAAGGTTTATCGAGGGCTGGCTGACACACGTGGAGCCATTTTTTTAAATGTAGAAAGCATCTACAACCTAACTAACACATGTTCCCTGTTCGCTAAGCGTACTAGGAAGAGATATATTTTCTTATTCCCGTGCCCCCACGCACTGTGTAGCGCATATGATGAATATGTTCATGTACTTTGCAAACTGTTGTGTTGTGGGGATGTCGAAAGCAACCCGGGTCCTGATGAGTGGCAAAATGAAGTGCTAATGATGTTAAAGGAACTAAAGGCTGAGACGAGTAGGTTGTCCCAGAGTCAAGCTGAAATTGCGACCAGTGTCGCAACAGCACAGAAATCGTTCCATGAAAAATTTGTTTCAATGAACGCGCGTATATTGAAAGTTGAGGCCCAATGTGGAAAAATTGATGATATGAACAAAAGGCTCAGTCTTGCACAAGAGGCAGTGAAAGGCATAGAACGCAAAGGCGATGTTTTCTGCTCATGCCTTGACGACATCGAAGACAGGGCTCGTCGTGATAACTTAATTTTTCATGGTGTTCCGGACAGCAAGGAATCATGGGCACAAACTGAGGAAAAAATTGTAAACCTAATGATGCAGCGTATCGACCCGAATCTAAACGACAATATAATTGAACGTGCCCATCGATTGGGTGGTAGCTACCAAGAAAATAGGTGCCGACCCGTTATAGTCAAGTTCAGTCGTTTTGAGTCCCGGCAACAAGTACTTTCACAGCGATCAAAGTTAAAATGTAGTAATGTTACCGTCACCAAAGATTTTTCACTATCCACAAAACTTGCCCGAAAAAAAAAACAATTTGAGTTTGCAAATTCATTGCCCGAGTCGCCAGCCTTCGTGGTTCGCCATTATAAGTTGTATGTAGGTAACACCTGTTACATGTATGATGATGCAAGTGATAGCGTGCAGATGAGGCAAACACATAACAGTAAACCTCCCGCCTCAAATGATAGTATAATCCAAGATAGGCCGTATAATAGTAGCAATGGGCTGGCTACTAGCACTCGCAGCCGCAAAAATAATCCGCCTTCTGCTCATTCCAAACATTCTAACGAGTAACAATCAGCAGGGGGTAGGGATAATCACGTTTCTGCACTTTTCAACCTTCCTGTTCTTTTCTCCAACGTAAGAAACGTTATGAAACACCGGAATCGGCTTAACTCTGTTGTTTCCTCGATGAATGCAAATTTAATCATACTAACCGAGACATGGCTCAACTCAAGTGTGGAAAGTACAGAAATTTTTCAGACTAATAGCACTTACGACGTGTATCGCTGCGATAGGGAAAGTAGGCAGGGTGGTGGCGCGTCGATAGCCGTATCTCAAACAATTCCTTCCTTTCAAGTAAATGTTTCGTCCGCTCTAGAAACGGTATGGGTAGGAATAGCAAGTAAACACACGAAGATTATTCTGGGCGTATGCTATCGCCCTCCAAACTATGCGTCGCCATTCGTCGATGAATTGCATGACCTTCTCGGCTCTGTCGTAACCCGGTACCCTTCGTCACCTATTTTTCTTTTTGGCGATCTGAACTTTCCTAACATTAGCTGGGAGACTGGTGTTCCTTTGCTCGACCCCTTTTCAACTCAATGTCAACATTTCTTGGATTTGTGCGATTGTTTTAACTTTACACAGGTTGTAACCAAACCTACCAGAATGACTAATGAATCAGCTAATACCTTAGACTTGGTTTTGACAACCCACCTTGACCTCATATCGCCAATTACCTATCTTCCTGGTGTGAGTGACCATTTGTTGCTACATTTTGATATTACTATCTCATTTTCGCGTGGAACTAAGGAAGATAAATATATCCGGGACTATAGCAAGGCAGATCTTGTCGCTATTAACCAAACAATGTCTCAGTGCTTAGATACTTTTTGTTCTAATTTTGATAGACGTAGTGTACAAGAAAAGCGGGATTTCTTCAGGAACCTAGTCTCTGATCTCACTAAAGCGCATGTGCCCCTTCGGCGTGTACGAAGCAATAAAAAAACGCCATGGTATAACACGAATCTGAAACGTTTCTGTAATAAAAAGAAACGTCTTTTCCGCATGGCCAAGTTGCAAAACACTTCAGATCGCTGGGAAGCGTATCAAAGTGCACAAGCAGAGTATACGGAAGCTGTGCATACTGCTAAGAATCGTTTTCATAATCATACATTACCTGAGCTTTTATCAAGGAACCCAAAGCAATTTTGCAACGCAATCAATTCTAACGAAAGTACTGAACTTTCAATCAACAATGAGTCTGGTGAGCCGCATCCAGCATCTGCATGTGCACTTTTATTTAGCAATATTTTTTCTGCCAATTTCTCGGGAAACACCGCTGTGCATGTTAACACAGTTGTGTGCCGTGAATATTACCCAATGTTTTCCTATAATTTTTTAATCTGCTGGAATTGTGCACTTAATTAATTCCTTGAAAACATCCTCATCATGTGGTACTGACAACATTAACTCAAAGTCTATGAAACAGAAAGTGCATATTCTTCTCTCTTTTTTGCACGAGATCTTTAAGCAGTCTCTTGATCAAGGAATCTTGCCGCTCGATTGGAAAATTGGTAAGGTAGTTCCAATACATAAGTCCGGCAATGAACACTGTGCTCTTAACTACCGGCCCATCTCATTAACAAGCATTTCGTGTAAACTTATGGAACATATATTGTACTCACAAATAGCGAATTTTTTAGAATCTAATTCACATTTTGCATCGGCCCAACATAGTTTTAGGCGTACATTTTCCTATGAAACCCAGTTACTTCTGTTCACTCATCATCTGCATACTATACTTGACAAACACTCCGAGATAGACTGCATTTTTTCGACTTTTCGAAGGCCTTTGAGAAAGTTAATCACGCCTTACTAATGTTAAAGCTCTCCTCACTCAATCTCGACTAACATGCTGTCTTGTATTGAATGCTTTCTAACAAACCGCCACCAGTACGTAACAATTAATGGTCATAACTCACCTGAAAGAAATGTAACATCGGGAGTACCCATGGGTTCAGTTTTAGGCCCACTTTTGTTTTTAATATACATTAATGATTTGCCTAACGGCGTTTCTTCTTCTGTGCATTTGTATGCCGACGACTGTGTACTTTACAGGGAAATACGTAACGATAACGATAAAAGTATCTTGCAGACTGACTTAAATAACATTTCAAGTTGGTGCGATAACTGGCTCATGAATTAAAATCCTAAGAAATGCAAACTAATGACTGTTTCTCGGCAGTACGATAGCTCCTCAACGTACAAACTAGGTGACATTGAACTCGATCATGTATCAACATACGGGTACTTGGGGGTTACTATTATCTACAATATAACATGGAATACTCATATTAATATGATCAGTAATAGTACTAACCGTACATTGGGATACTTACGACGTAACTTCAATAAGGCCCCACCTGCCCTTAAAATTATTTTATACAAAACTCTTGTGCGCTCGAAGTTAGAATACGCCACTGCAATCTGGAACCCTCATCACGCAAATTTAATTAGTTCTCTAGAATTAATTCAAAATAACGCCGCACGTTTCATTATTTCTAATAACCATCGTACAGCAAGTATAACAGCATTGAAACAATCTCTATCACTGCCATTTCTGTCACTGCGTCGTAAGTATTTCCGCCTTTGCCTCTTTCATAAGGTCTTCCATCATTAATCACTACGTACCGAACTTATCACGCCACCCACTTATCGCTCACCCCGGATTGGCCATAAACACAAAGTTAAAGACATTTTTTGCAAAACAAACACATTTTATTTTTTCTTTCATACCGCACACATCAAACGATTGGAACCACCTACCTGACGACATTGTTTCCATTTCTGATCATTCTCTTTTTTCCCATTCTTTATCTGCGCACCTGCAATGTGATAGCACTGCTTAATCATCTCATGTATCTCTCCTCCCCACTCCTTTCTTTCTTTCTTTCTTTCTTCGTTTACATGTGTCGCGATGCCTGTCATTTCTTTTGCTTTTTCATGTTTTTTGTCATGTTTTATTTTCTCCCTTTCCCGAATTTCTGTCACGTTCAAATTTTGCCACTAGTATTGTATAACATGATGTGTTTATATCTGTTCAGTTCAGTTCAGTTATATCTGTTTTAGTACCTTTCTGTTATATTTCATTTCACTTTAACAATTTGCCGGTAATACTGTATAATGCTGCATGTTACATTCTGTTCTTTTATTTATTTATGTTACCTTCTCCCCTCTTGCAAAGCCTCGGCGATTGAGGGTATCGAAAATAAATAAATAAATAAATAAATAAATAAATAAATAAATAAATAAATAAATAAACCTCCCTAAAGCCCGACTCACATGGAGCGATTTTCCTTCAGAACAACTGGCGAACGGCCATCGGTGGCTATTCGCCGTCGATAAAGATGGGCTAGATATGTTAGCAGGCGGTCAACCGCTCACCGGAAGCGGTGAATGCAGGCTGTCAGCGCGGACCAATCAGGGCGCGGTCGCGTCCGACTTCCTGCCACCGCATTTGAATCAGCTAGCCAGCCAAAGAACTTAGAGTCAACATGGCGACAAAAGATGCGCGCATCGGGTACAATGATCGACTGATTACAGCTGTCCAGGTGCGACCAATATGGTTCAGTTCCAGTCTAATGATTCAGTTGCAGATACAAAACTATTTTTTCACTGCATTTTACTGGGAATGGATTCGCGCTATTTCTATAGCAATACTGAAATCGTGGCGTCGGCGGCCGCCGGTTTTTCGCCGCATGTGGGTGCAGCACGGCGGCGGCACGCTGGCGTTCTACCGCGCTGCTGCGGGCCGCACGAAGTTCGCCGTGAAATTGCGCTCCATTTGGGCTGGGCTTAATTGTCCTATCTCGGTGCAGAAAAAGGGTTGATGTGCCTTGCAGAAGTAGTTCACATCCGCACTGTCGGCTTTTCTTGCGCTGTAAGTGAAGTATAATTTGAGTGCGTAAGCATTCTTGGGCAACTTCCCTCGGAAGCCTGTCCGTCCATCCGTATACGTCTGTCTGTAACGCGTGACACGATATATATATATATATATATATATATATATATATATATATATGAGAATGCCTTATGACTATGTATAACCGCGAGTACTGAAGTACATTTAATTAAGAGTGATTAAGGTTATTAAAAGAATAATAAGATTATTTACGATGTAATTATTGAAGCAAAAATAAGGCTCCTTAAGCATATGAAGGGCCTAAATAAGATTAATTACGATAAAATTAAGTGTAGCGATCGATGATGAATTGAGGGTAAATAAGTATATTGAGGATAATTAAAAATAATCAAGGTTAGATTAATTTGACTGGTCAAGAGTATTAAGGAATAAATAATAGGGTATAATCGGTAATAATTAGGAGTACATTTGATTCGTTTCCCTTAATTTGTATAAATGACTCAAAATTGATCAAGGCTAATCAGGATTAGGTAAAGCTGAATAACAATACTTATGATTGAACTACTTAAGCCCAATCAAGATTAATGAGGGTAATTACATTACTGTGCCCTAATTCGCATTTATAAGGATTACAGTAATTTTGCTTAATAAGTCTAATTCCATCTAATTTGGTTCACAAATGCTGTAATTGAGCAGGTCAGTGCAATATTTGCAGCACATTGCCTCATCCTCGACACAGTGAGCCGCGGTGTGCGTAACTCGGCCACTCAAGCATTCGTTGCATGAGAGACAGATGAGCGACTGTAAATAATGCGTACAGACTATCTAAGTCCCACTAGGGAGTTGTTGCAGTAATTTTTCTGTAGGGGGGGGGGGGGGGAGCAGCGGCTCTCGGAACCAAAACCCCGACTACCTTTCCACAATCCTGTCGCCAACAGCGACGCAGCCCTGACTCTCGTGGTACCCGATTTGTGAGCTGCCCGACTACAAGATGACGACGTCTCGAACCTGACCCGCCGCCTCAGTGGTGAGCTACCTACACACAAGCGCGCTATTTTTTGCAGACAGGCGACAGACGTCATGATAATCCCGCAGCATTCGCGAGTCCCCTTTGAAGTCGTTCACTTGGATTTTGCAGAGCTAAAGAAAGCGGGTGAAGGTGTCAGGAAAACGCAGGCGTTTCTACTTTGCATAGACGAATTGACCAGAATGATTACGGCTAAGGCAGGAAAGGAAGACGCCCACAGCGTCATTGCTCTTCTTCAAGCCGAATGTTTTAGACACACGAAGACCATAGTGTGTGACAATGGGCCTGCCTTCCGTAGTGCTATCCTTTTATGAGTACGCATCGGAAAAGAATAAGTGGATTTCTGATGTTGAAAAAATTAAAAACATGCGACGTTATCTTCATGCCACCGCCAGGAAATGGTATGATTTGCAGCTTCTTGACAAGGCAGCCCCGTGTTGGGAGAAATGGAATTTAATTTTTTCAACATCAGAAATCCACTTATTCTTTTCCGATGCGTACTCATAAAAGGATAGCCATTGGCCTCCATGGCCTCACATCGTTCTATGTCGCATGAGATGGTGTTCTTTACCACCGACATTGCCGCACTGGGTTGTGCCTTCCTGTCCACTTATTCTTTTCCGATGCGTACTCATAAAAGGACAGCCATTGGCCTCCATGGCCTCGCATCGTTCTATGTCGCATGAGATGGTGTTCTTTACCACCGACATTGCCGCACTGGGTTGTGCCTTCCTGTTCACTTATTCTTTTCCGATGCGTACGCATAAAAGGATAGCCATTGGCCTCCGTGGCCTCGCATCGTTCTATGTTGCATGAGATAGTGTTCTTTACCACCGACATTGCCGCACTGGGTTGTGCCTTCCTGTCCACTTATTCTTTTCCGATGCGTACTCATAAAAGGATAGCCATTGGCCTCCATGGCCCCGCATCGTTCTATGTCGCATGAGATGGTGTTCTTTACCACCGACATTGCCGCACTGGGTTGTGCCTTCCTGTCCACTTATTCTTTTCCGATGCGTACTCATAAAAGGACAGCCATTGGCCTCCATGGCCTCGCATCGTTCTATGTCGCATGAGATGGTGTTCTTTACCACCGACATTGCCGCACTGGGTTGTGCCTTCCTGTTCACTTATTCTTTTCCGATGCGTACTCATAAAAGGATAGCCATTGGCCTCCATGGCCTCGCATCGTTCTATGTCGCATGAGATGGTGTTCTTTACCACCGACATTGCCGCACTGGGTTGTGCCTTCCTGTCCACTTATTCTTTTCCGATGCGTACTCATAAAAGGACAGCCATTGGCCTCCATGGCCTCGCATCGTTCTATGTCGCATGAGCTGGTGTTCTTTACCACCGACATTGCAGCACTGGGTTGTGTATTCCTGTTCACTTATTCTTTTCCGATGCGTACTCATAAAAGGATAGCCATTGGCCTCCATGGCCTCGCATCGTTCTATGTCGCATGAGATGGTGTTCTTTACCACCGACATTGCCGCACTGGGTTGTGCCTTCCTGTACACTTATTCTTTTCCGATGCGTACTCATAAAAGGACAGCCATTGGCCTCCATGGCCTCGCATCGTTCTATGTCGCATGAGATGGTGTTCTTTACCACCGACATTGCCGCACTGGGTTGTGCCTTCCTGTCCACTTATTCTTTTCCGATGCGTACTCATAAAAAGACAGCCATTGGCCTCCATGGCCTCGCATCGTTCTATGTCGCATGAGATGGTGTTCTTTACCACCGACATTGCCGCACTGGGTTGTGCCTTCCTGTTCACTTATTCTTTTCCGATGCGTACTCATAAAAGGATAGCCATTGGCCTCCATGGCCTCGCATCGTTCTATGTCGCATGAGATGGTGTTCTTTACCACCGACATTGCCGCACTGGGTTGTGCCTTCCTGTCCACTTATTCTTTTCCGATGCGTACTCATAAAAGGACAGCCATTGGCCTCCATGGCCTCGCATCGTTCTATGTCGCATGAGATGGTGTTCTTTACCACCGACATTGCCGCACTGGGTTGTGCCTTCCTGTCCACTTATTCTTTTCCGATGCGTACTCATAAAAGGACAGCCATTGGCCTCCATGGCCTCGCATCGTTCTATGTCGCATGAGATGGTGTTCTTTACCACCGACATTGCCGCACTGGGTTGTGCCTTCCTGTTCACTTATTCTTTTCCAATGCGTACGCATAAAAGGATAGCCATTGGCCTCCGTGGCCTCGCATCGTTCTATGTTGCATGAGATGGTGTTCTTTACCACCGACATTGCCGCACTGGGTTGTGCCTTCCTGTCCTACCAGCAGTCATGAGACAATCTGTGCTGTTCAAGGCTCATGATGCTCCCTCGTCCGGTCACCTGGGTTAGCAAAAGATACTCGCTCTAGCCATCTGAAGGTTTTGGTGGTCAGGCATGTGCCCCGACTTCCACCGCTGTTTCTTCTGGCACAATTAGGCCCACAAGGTTGATTCGCATTCAGAACCAGTAACCTTGCAACCAATCCAACCTCCGGACTCATCATTTGACGTTGCGGGCATTGGCCACATCGGTCCATTTCCGCGCACTCGGCGCCGTGACAATTCGTCATTGCCGCTACTGACTACACGACGAAGCGACCGGAAGTTTGAGCCGTACCCAGGTGCTTTGGCCGAATATATTCTTTCGTCTTTAATTCACTGTATCATTTTGTGACATGAGACGCCACGCTTGCTGATCAGCCACCGTGGCACCGCGATGACATTACGCACCTTCAGTTACATATCTCAGCATGGTATCAAACATGTTGCCGACATTCACAAACGAATGACCAGGTTGAACGCTCCATTGGCATCATTCCATCTTATGTCAGTCCTAGTCACGACGACTGGGATCAATTGGTGTCACAAAAAATTACTTCATCTCCCGGTATAGGGAACCACGTGTGGATGCGAAGCAGCGGGGAGATGGTCAGCTTGAGCGGGAGATGGTTTCGCGGCAGCGGCCCGAGCGCTCATCGCGGCGCTGCACAGGAGAGAGAATGAGGCGCGCGCGCTCCGTCATTTTCATACTGCGCAACTACTGTGGCGCCCCCAGGGGAGTACGCAGCTGCCGCACCACCTGTCATGCACGCCGCTCCGGATTCCTAGAGGAGAGAAAGGGGGGAGCGTAGGGGAGGAGAGAGAGGGGAAGGGACGCGCATGCGCTGTGGGGGTGTGGCACGCGGGCGGCGCTCCATAGAGGATTCCTAGAGGAGAGAAAGGGGGGAGCGTAGGAGAGGAGAGAGAGGGGGAGGGGACGCGAATGCGCTGTTTGGGTGTGACGCGGGCGCCGCTACGTACAGGATTCCTAGAGGAGAGAAAGGGGGGCGCGTAGGAGAGGAGAGAGAGGGGGAGGGGACGCGCATGCGCTGTGGGGGTGTGGGACGCTGCGGGAGGGACGGAAAGAGCCGCCGCATTAAAAGAGCGTATAATCTAAGCGCGCGCCACGCGTCACTCCAGCCAGCAAGGAACAAGCCGGCCCGCGGCAGCTTCGACAGACGGGGAGAACGCATATGCCAAAGACAGCCGACACGATCAATGGTGTCTGGAAGCTACGACAAGATACGCGAACGCGACGGTAACGACAGAGAGAAAGAAAGCGTGCGCGCCAAAACGCCCCTCTCAGACCCCGACACAAACGGCGAGTTGAGAGAGGGAGAAGCCCGAGCGCGCGCCAACGGAAGAGTCATCACCCTCCTCTACGACGCTCCGACGGCCGCGGCCGAAAATGCGAGATTAACTAGAAGATTCCCAGGCTTTGTTGATGCTACGGGATCACAACTCCGATAGGAAACTTCGAAAAGTGCCAGCGAAGGCTATAAAAGAGGCTTGCCGGAATCGGAAGGGGGATCAGACCGCGCCGGTGAAGAGATGCGACGTGAAGACCGAGCGTCTGCGGAAGAAGGGGATTCCCCTTCAAGCTAGTCGACGAGTTCATCGAGCGTCTGCATTTCTGGAAGAAGTTCCTTCTTCGAGATTTGCCTCGAGTTACGCCGAGGTAGTCCGGCTTCAAGATCAGCATGGGTGAATACGATTGGACACTTTGTGTTCCTATTCATTCTGTACTTTACGTGTTCGACTCTAAGTGCTTGCCGTTAATTATTTTCCAGTGTTTTGTTAATACCCATCTGAATTGTATTATGATGTGTCTAGCCGAAGTGTGCACTTGTGTATGTAACTGCCTTATTTGAAGAATATATTTTTTGTGTTTTGACAACTCGGGGCTCTGACTCGGTCTCTGGACCACGACCGGCGTTCTCTGGTGAACCAGAGGGCCCATTCTTAATTGTCCTTGCTTTCATGGGATTATTTTCGGAAGCTGATAAGTCGGTTTTGGAATTTTGTCCGGCGTTTGCGCCTCGTTCACGGGATGTGAGGCAATTGGTAACTATAAAATCCATTACTTGTCCTGTCATAACTGTCGAAATAAAGAAGGATGGCTACGACATCCAGGTTCGCGGCCGCTCTGCGCTGTGCTGTGCTCAAGTCTCTTGTTTGGGACGTAGAATCGTGGTGTTGCGGCGAAGCCGAAAGGGCCCTTGCTGCCGATTACCTTATTTTGATCGATCTCAAGGATTTAAACGACGAAACCGCGGAAATACTTGCGTTTTGTGTGCAAGCGTCCGGTCTGCCTAGCGAGCCGCATCAAGCTTGTTTAAAGACAAAGAGCCGTTCGAGCGTTAAAAAAAATCAAAGCCCCTTTCTTAAAAGATGGTTGAACGCGAAGCTTTCTCCCATGCAAACTGAATCAAAGTGGAAGTCCAAAGCCAGCCACCAGGCAACGAACTCAAGAAATGCTGAGCGACCCGATGCGATGCATTTGTGATTTGAGTGCTTGTTTAAGATAGCATTTTTTGAATGTTGACGTTGAATGAAGACCCATTTCGGTAAGTTGCGTAGCCTTTATATTAGATCATGGAGCCGTTTAATACACAAACATGCTCACACTTTCACGGACGAATCTACACTTGCACAGTATTGCCTTGTGATTGCTGTGGTAGACGGTTAAAGGCTCTGCCGTTGCCTATACACGGGATCGGCCTTACGGGCACGATCGCGCTCGCACTTACGTTCGCGTATGGCATCCTGTTCTGCCGTACGGCAGCCTCTTCGCTGTAAAACAAATGAGAGTTCCGTTTGTGAGTCAGGCTGCACCTTTCTCTTCATAGTTATCTGATCCGTGTGATAAGGTAGTCTGCATCTGGTGACGGGCGCTGGTTCCTGCTCACAGTACGCAGTGTTCAAGGTGGGGTCCAGGCTAGGGGGTACACAGCAGATACCTGCCGCCCGTAGAAATTCTCGAACCCCGGTGAAACGTCAGAATAAATAACAATCAATCGGACCAAACTGGGTTTCTTCCAATAGGTTTCCGAAATTTAGCAAGGGTTTTATGTTGAGCAACGTCACTTGTATTAGTGTAAATGCATGACTTAGAAACGAATGGAACTAGCTGTAATAGAATTTGGCTGTGTGCAAAGTGTCGGAAAGCAAACTATAGCTGCGCCATGGCTAGGCCGAATCCTCGAAATCTGGAAGGAGCGTTGTTTGTAGTTGCTTCTAAATTTCTGGCGAGCAATTAAACTGGCAACTCGCCGCGCTGAATGAGAAAAGAGCATCTTCTGCTCACACCGCTAAACTTAAGCATGCTATTAAAGTGATATGTCGCCTCGCAGCATAACATGTGTCATCATCAACATCAGCCCAACCACTGCGGCCGCATTTTGATGGGGGCGAAATGCAGAAAAAACCCGTGTGCTTAGGTTTAGGTGCACTTGAAAGAATCCCAGGTAATCCAAATTAATCTGGAGCCCCCCACTACGGCGTGCCTCATAATCAGATGATGGCTTTGGCACGTGAAACACCATAACTTATTTTCAACTTGAGACCTTCCGAGCTAGTTATCGCTCCTGCTACCGGTTGCTGTGGACAAAAGTACATTAGCGAGAATATTCTTCCTGCTTAACGCAGTAGTAACAGTAATGCTGGGGCAGAAAACTAAATTAACCAAACGAAATGAAGCTTAGGCGTGCGTCACTAATTTATTAATGCGCCCGCCTAAAGAAAGTACACTCCGCAATTTCAAACTCCAGCAACATGTTTAAATTATTTAAAAAAAAGTAATGGTCAACTCGCCGGGAATAGAGAAGTCGTCCCGAGTGAATTGTTTCGAACAAACCTCCATAGTGTCAGTCACCTTTTTCCGAATGTGAAAGTTACTTATCGATATCGCTCTCCGTTCTCGTGCTCCTTTCGGGAAGCGATGAATTGCTATTTTTCCACCGCGATGACACGCCATAAGGGTAGGCAGCAGAATTCTTTCGACATCTTCTTTTTTGTTTCGGGCTTGTGCGCGGCGGCATCACGACGATTTGAGGTCTACGCGGCAACGTTGCAGCGCATGCTATAATCTGAGAACCTGCGGCTTAACCTAGATCAGCTGGTTCTCGACACGGCCGCTAGGGCGTTACCATTTAGTTGGAGTCGCAAATACGTTGCCGTGGGGATGTTTGCTCTCAACACCTCCAAGCAAGAATGAACACTTGAGACGCTATTTCACCTAGCATATGGAAGAACGCCCAGACTCACGCAGGAAAGTTTTTTTGGCGTTGCGGCTACTAACAACCAACGCCCCGCCGACATCAGCTCCACCAAGTTGTTTCGAAAGACACGCCGCGGAGCGCGGTGAGCTATAGTTCACCATCAAGCGCAGCTGAGCTCGTCGTAACGATCTTCTCCTCGGTCGTTCAAGGCAGGTGGTTTGATGCTTGTTCTGCGCGCCCAGCGTGTTGCTCTGCGATGCGATAAAATTTTTGGCGTTCTTCTTCGGACCTTTTCATGTTGCAAAACAGTTGGGTCCCGTGATCTTTCACCTAGAAGCACTGCCCGAACTTGTCTACAAACGCCGCAATCACATGTTTCCCACTGACGCGATCCAGTGAAAGTTTTCGTCCGCCGGCGACTTCTCTGGCTCTTGTCTCCCATTTCTGACTGTGCAGGAGAAGGAGGGGCGAATGTAACGGGCAAATCTGTGGTGGCTCGTCAACATATACCTTCTCCGTAAGGCGTAAAGCTGTTGACTTCAGGAGTGATTACTATATATATATATATATATATATATATATATATTGTTCTGGAGATTATCGGCGCCGGCACAATGCACTGTGGAAGAGGACGTCGATCAACTAGTAGTGTTCGCTCGTTTGGTTTCCAGCTGAGACTGGTCTGTCTTCCTGTACTTCGGTCAGACGCCCTGTGGGCTTACGAGAACATCCCATGACATATGGTGGCGGTGCTGGGTACCCGTCTTCCCCTCCCTGGAGCTGCGAAGCCGTACGTTGCGCGGCCACAACGACCGACGACGCCGGCCCCTCGCGATCCGCTCGCCCCCCCCCCCCCCCCCCCCTCTGCTGTCGCGTGTTCTGGTGCTGTACGTCAACGCGACCCCGGGATCTTCAGCGGTACCGACGATCACGACGTGGAGGACTGGCTTGCATAGTATGAACGCGTGAGCGGGCATAACAAGTTGGATGACCGCACCAAGCTGCCCAGCTCCATCTTTTATCTGACTGATGTGACAAATCTGTGGTTCAGAAACCCCGAAGCTGAGTTTACAACCTGGTCAGCTTTCACCGAGACCCTCACTTCGTTCTTCGTCCACCCCGCTGTGTGCAGACTCCGTGCTGAACACCGTTTGCGTGGTCGAACTCAACAAAGCGGCGAAACCTTCACAAGCTACATTGAGGACGTCATCGACCTCTGTAAGCGCGTGAATGCGTCCATGACCGAAGCCGATAATATAAGGCATATTACGAAAGGCATAGACGACGATGCCTTCCATATGCTCGTACCCACGAACCCTACGACAGTTGCACAAGTAATTGAGCTCTGTCAAAGTTTTGACAAGCTGCGCAAGCAGAGCCTTTCCACACGTCGCACCAGCTTGCAATCCGCGGACCTCTGGGCCTTGGAGCCTGGATGCCTTAGCGCTGCGGGATCACTTCGGCCTGCTGCCGCAGATTCAGCAATACATTCGGGAAGAAGTGGCTCGCCAGCTATCTCTTTTGGCGTGTGTTGCTGAGCCTGCTTCCACACTAGAACCGTCGCTCCATCATGTGATCCAGGCGCAAGTTTTTGAGGCGCTCCCACCTCCCCCTCCACCACCGCCTGTGATTGCACCTCTGACTTACGCTGCTGCTGTGAACCGACCTCCTCCGCGACCGATGTCTACTACCTCCAGACCCGCCACTAGTTTCTACTCCTCGCTACTTCCGGTACGCCCGGTTCACGTGCCGTTATCGCCTTCCGGACCTTCCCTTAACCCTTGGCGCCCATCTGTTTCGCATGCGGTATTCTGGGACATGTTGCGCATTTCTGTCGCCGCCGTGGACTTTATTTTCGCCATGACGCGTCGAACCTCAGCTACCTTCCCCAACCATCTCCACATCGTTCTATCCCTGATCCCTCGGACTCGTATTCTCGTCGCTCCGCGTTCAACTCTCGTCGGTCTCCTTCTCCTCACCGCCGTACCCTTTCACCCATGCTTCGCCGTTCCTGCTCTGGTCAGGAGAAAAACTGACAGCCGCAGTTCCCGAGGCAAGAACTGCGCCGTCGTCGAAATTTTTAAGGCCTCATCTTTCTCCTCCTAATGAAATCGCAGTATTTGTTGAAAGCGTCGCGACAACAGCTCTTGTCCGATACAGGGGCTGTCGTTTCTGTCATAAGTGAAGACCTCTGCCGCAAACTCAAGAAAGTGATGATTCCTGTACGTACCCGATACTTCCCCACGCACGGCAAGCTCGCAGCAAGTCAAGCCTTCGGTCGCATGTACCACCCGTGTTATGATTCAGGATGAACTATATTTTGTAGATTTCGTCGCTCTATGCCGTGCTTCGCATGACATTATTCTGTGTCGTGACTTTCTTTCCGCACATCATGCTATTGTCGACTGCGCTCGTGCACAACTGGCTTTGTCTCCGTTTTGTGACACGGCCGTCGATCTCCCGAACCGTTCTCCTAAAGTGGTCGTCACCGCTGACATCATTATCTCTTCTTTTCCTGCCGCCTTGGTGCCCGCCTCTTGTGACTCTGCCCCCGCCACGACTGCCCTTTTTACACCATCTGACGATTGTGCGCGTCGACGGAACCTTCTACTCCCATTTGCTGTCGTCAGACTCACCGATGGTTCCGCTGCCATTTATGTGCGCAACCCATTTCCTTGTCCTTCAACTCTTTTACACGGTGAATGTGTGGGGCGTCTCGACACTCTTAACGTCATTAGTCCATTTGATCTACCTTCCAATAGGTCGCCACTGCCTATCGGTTCCGTCACTTCTGCTACCGCACCAGCCTCGCGTTTCCCCGTTGTCTTCTTGCATACCGTCGACGACACGCTGACGCCCACTCAGCGCAGTGAAGTCGTTGAACTCCTTGAACGTTTCCGTGCTTCATTCGACCTCTGCCAACCTTCCTTGGGGCGCACGTCAGCGGTGGTTCACCGTATTGACACCGGTCACCATGCTCCGCTGCGCCAGCGTCCATGCCGTGTTTCCGCAGCCGAACGCCATGTCATTTACGAACATGTTGACGACATGCTGAAACTAGGTGTGATCCAACCCTCCCACAGTCCTTGGGCATCTCCGGTCGTGCTGGTGCGGAAAAAGGATGGCTCAATCAGGATTTCCGTCGATTACCACTGACTCAACAAGATTACCCGCAAGGATTTTTATCCCCTACCACGCATCGACGACGCCCTGGATTGCCTACAGGGAGCTGAGTTCTTCTCTTCACTGGATCTGCGCTCCGGGTACTGGCAAGTGCCCATGGCTGAAGCCGACCGTCCAAAAACAGCTTTTGTAACTCCTCATGAATTATATGAGTTCATTGTAATGCCTTTCAGCCTTTGTAACGCGCCTGCAACTTTCAAGAGAATGACGGAAGCTATTCTCAGGGTTCTTAAATGGCACACATGCATTTGCTACTTAGACGACATTCTCGTCTTTTCTACAGATTTTGATACGCATCTCGCCCACCTTGAGCAAGTTCTTGCCTGTCTCACGTCTGCTGGATTGCAACTAAATTTGAAAAAAAAGAAATGTCATTTCGGTGCCTGTAAGCTTACGATCCTAGGCCACGTCGTCTCGAAAGAGGGAATTCTGCCTGATCCTGCCAATTTTCGCGCCGTTGCTGAATACCCCAAGCCCACTACTCTAAAGGAACTAGGGATCTTCATCGATTTCTCTTCCTATTTCCGTCGTTTCATCCGTAATTTTGCCTCGATCATCGCTTCCTTGACGCAGCTTCTTAAGGGGACAGGGTAAGCCCTATACTTCCCGTGTATTTTGGGCATATTGTGGTGCACTTTTTTCAGCAACTAATAGAGATATCGTCCAGAGGTTGATTTCATTTTCTTCAGTACTTTGTCTTGTATCTGCTGAATCAAAAAAAGTTTATTATACAAAAAAGCTAATTATTAAGGATTTTTTTTCTTCCCAGACATGCCTTTAGACCAATTTTTGTCAATTTTCTTCTTATTTCACAAAAACTATTCATTGTACAGCCTTAATTTTGGTTCAGTTAATTGCCGCATAACCATTTAGTAAGCATACAAAAAATGAGCATGCTAGCTTTTGTCATATTGAAAGCAATGGTACCGACATAACGAAAATTCTTATTTTGAGAAAACTGAGTTTAAAGTAAACAATAACTAAATCCCACGCTTTTCACTCTGCAAAAAATTTGACCCATTTATTTAGTAAGAGCCGGCTGCATAGTCATCATCTTGGTCAGCTTCGCGCTTCTTTTGCTGTCGTTTAGTTTCTCGTGCCTGTTTTGTTGCTTGATGCGTTGCTCTGTCAGCTCATACGCAGCACATACGCCAGAACCAACGCTACCAAAGCTCAACACATGGAAAACGCGTAAAACAGCGTCTCTGGCTTCTCTTGGCTCACAACTTAAACACTGTTGCCAGATAGATTTTTGTTTCAGCTAAAATTAAGAAAACTGTAGTTTTTTTTTTTTGCAGAATAACGCTGAAACAAAGCTACGAACACACAGCGTGCGTAAAAAGGGGCGTGTCGCTGGTCGCTTTGCTTTTACAACACTTTTTGGGTTGATATAAATTGCGCAAAATGAAGTGTGATACTGAAAAAGATGCAGAAAAGAATGTACTTTCATATTTAGAAAAAAACAACAAAAAATTGCTTTTTTTCGCACCGCGTTTTTCTTTAATATTTTTTGTGTGTTTTTCATTCAACAGCTTGGCTGAAGTTAGATTTGGCGCCTTAAACGGGCTGGTTCACGTGGCGGAAAGCTAGCTTCCGAGACAACGTATAAAGCGAATCGTTTTTTTGCCTAGCCCAGCACAGTATCGCGTCCGTCGGTTGGTCAGTATTTCAACGCGACAAAATGCTAATGGAAAAGAAACGTGGTAAACGTTAGAAAGTCGCGAAAAAGACTCCGTTTGAAAATTGTCCACATCGTTGATCACCATACAGTCTGCATACGAAGGGATACATACATACATACATACATACATACATACATACATACATACATACATACATACATACATACATCATACATACGTACATGGCCTCCCAACTTCATGGACCAAGATTTAAAAATATGCAAACGCCACGTAGCTGGACAAAGCCAAGGTAAAGTTGTTTGCAGTAGCTTGGAGATACTCAGATGTTTTTTTGCAATCCGCCTAATTACATAATTATCCCTAATTAATAAATCAACTTCTCACTTATTATAATTAGATGAAAAGTGCCAATGAGAAAATTGTAGAGCAACATTAAAAACTCCCGGTACAGCTTTTGTTGCTGCTACATAAAAGTGTTTTCCCGAGCGTGAAAGAAGCCAGCGAATACACAGAAGATTGTCACGTGGTTGGGCGTACGAGGAACTTCGCATGTATTCGCGGGTTTCTTTCAGGCTCGGAAAAACACTTTTAGGCAGCACGTATTGAGCAACAGAAAGTTGTATTGAGAGTTTTGCATGTTTCTCTACAATTTTCATCTAGTTATGTTAAGTGAGAAATTGAATAATTATATTTAAGACTAATTATATAATTAGGCGAAATGCAAGCAAATAATCTGAGTATCTCCAAGCGACGGCAAACACCATCACCTTGTCCCTGTCCATCTACGCGGGATTTTCTTATTTTTAAATATTTCTGCATAATAGATGGGATACCCTGTATAAATGCACACATAGCATTTCTTGAACCTGTAGTGCAAAAATATGAGAAGGAATGTGCTCGCCATATACCCACACCGACGAAAAAAAAACTGCCTAATGCTGCTTGCGCTAACGAGTGCGTTTTGTTTCCGCATTTTCTCCTCTATATATAAGCGCCAGAAAAAGACACCTTGACACAATTTTATATACTTGGGTATCGTCCTTTAGTTCTCTTGAAGCCTGGGCGAACAGGATGATGGCTTTCACATTTCACAGGAATTTAATATTTTCTCATGCTTCCTTTATTATTACTGGTTAACAGATTTTGTAAAGCAGGGTAATGGCATCATAAAATAGCTTTTATTTCTTTTCTGCTGGTGACGTAACGGGGGTTGTGGGATTAGTGTTACAGGGTCCGCATTACAGCCGTAGAGTTGGTGGTTCGAAACCTACAGTTGACGGAAATCTTATTTATTTTCAGAGGCACCTCAGCGTGATGTTACGCGATGTTATAGAGACAGCCAGATTCCGAGTTCTAAACTGTTTCGCGAATTCTCGGGGCAGAACGAACCAACAAATTGCGCAGCGTCCGTATGCTCGGAGTGAATGCAAGCGTGCCGTATCCATAGTTACAGCACGATGGAACAGTAACGTTTTTAGAGCGGTGTTATTTTTAATCGGGACGATTGTTTATTTATTTATTTATGTGGGCATACTGCAGCCCAGAAAGGGATATTGCAGTAGTGGCTAGTGAGAACAGAGTATACAAGGCTACAAAAGCATGTTTCAAGCACTGTTTATACATTCCAAGCAAGCAAATTCATAAGTAATAAAAAAATATAGAAAAGGCAAGCCACGTTGCCATCTAGTGCGGGGAAAGATTCATTGAATGGGAAAAATGGATATCCCCAAGTAAAGAATTCCATAGATCAATAGCATGCTGTAAAAGCGTAAAACGGTTCCTGCTTCCTGTTTCGTTCATGATTACTGCGTATCAAAGACTGTTTAGCAAAAAATAAGTATTCGTTATTTGTGCTGATTTAGTTCGTGCAAATTCAAATTATAATCGCATAATTTCGTATTACCCTTGCGTATACCAACATTGAAAGCAACGCCGCCTTTGGGTATTTTTATGACGCCGTAACAAATGCGTCGTACACAGCGTCTGCTGTTCATAAATGAGTACCGATATGAAAACCGTGAATGTCGAATTTTTTGCTCTCAGCTATTGACTCAGTAAATGTCGTATATAGTTTTAATACCTCAAGAGCACACAAGTAACTAAACAGCGTTTTAATTCGGCAAGGAAAAAAAAAAACCCGGTAGATATAGCTGCCAATTATTATCAATGTCAGGGATAGATTCCTGGAATTCTGCTGAAATAGCATGGAAGTTTCTTTTTTCAACCGTATAATACCGCAATAATTCAGCATAATATCAGAAACATATAACTGAATTTGCATGGTAATTATCGAAGATAATTTCTAGTAGAATTTCATTTACTCGTTGCTGCTTGACGATCACGATAATGTTAACATCTAGGGCGTAGATGTGCCTTCCCTTTTTCGCTCAAGGGAACTACACGTTTCTTGTCAAGTTCCTCACACACGTTCCTTAGCTTCCACCTTCTGGGCAGCATAACGACGGCGAGCTGCTTATGCACGAAGTTTTTTTCGTTTCTATATCAGCCGGAATAACTATGCATTTAGGAGGCATTTTCGTATTAACCACGTCAAGGCCAAATGAAAGACAAGAGCACCACACATCCAGAAAGGAGGTGATGTGATAGAGAGCGACGCACGCGCTGGCACAGCTCCACTAAAAAAATTTTAACAAACAAAGAATCCATTGGATATCACGTGCGTCTTCATTAGATAACTATGAGGTGACATTACACGAACAAGTTTTATTTCAGAATCTATTATTTTATGATGAAGAACGCAGAGAGAGAGAGAGAATGCTGTTTATTTAAAACTAGAGTGGTTGTATATATAAAGCGTAATTATTTATTTATTAAGCGTATATTTGCTTACATGCTACTCTGCAGGCAATGGAATGGAGGAGAAGAACCGGAGGGGCAGAACCAGAACGCAGGTTGGTTAACGGGCATTATTTTGTGAGTTGATTCCTTGCTATGTAAGCTTGGGCAAAGATAGCTTCACTTTAGAACACAGGCTGCCGCTGCCGATCTCCACAGCTCCCCTACTCCTCACGACGTCACGTGATCACGCCCTCATAGCATTGCGGCACACACCTACACTTTCCTCCACCCTCAACTACGCTCGCGGCACTCTCTTTACAATACGTCCTCCTCTCGACGTCTCTCATCAAATCAGAGGCTTGCGTATGCGGTTACAACGCGAATGACCATGAAATGCTGTGACAGAGCAAAATAAAACTGCCGCTTTAAAATGTGCGCCATGTGCAGCGTGACTTTCGACGAGAAGCAAGACGGTTATTTAGGACAAACTGAAGTTGTTTTGAAGTTAGAAGATCTTGCGGTACTTTGGAAAACTGTCGCAGAATAATTCGAGCACTGAAATTATTTTCTTGATTGTGCGCATAGCGGAGTCATGGCAATACTCGTATTCACGAGGTGAATCACTATAATAACCGATACCATTGCTCATAGATTTGTGGCAGCGTTGACCTCGATTCTCTAATGATGGCACTGGTTTGTCTGTACCATGTGAAGGAACATTGAAAAAAATTGATACGTTGTTGCTAAAAGCTGGTCTGGCAAGGGCTGGCCTGGCAATATCGGGAGCCTGACGAAGAATGTCACAGCGAGCCAATTCGGTCGTTTGTTGCCCGGCAGTACTGCGGGACCAGGCATCCACACGATATCTTAGCAATATTGAGATTACTTTGGAGACAGACGAGAATGGAGTCCGATAAGATGATTAGCTGGTGAAGAAAGACGAAAGGAACATAGTGGCAAGCCGGGGCAACAGCGCGTACGGTGAACACGCGATTTTCCTTAAATCTGAATAGGAGCATTGAACATAGGAGCTCTCTAGCAAAGCTTGGCTGAACTACATGGCAAAACCCTGCGGAGATTCACTGGCTGCAGCGTAATAGACTTCAGCCTAGGATGTGAATGAGTATGGATGAAATGCTGATAGTTCATAGTGAATACGAGCCACGGGACTGTGTGTGTGTGGACGTCGCGGCTCATCTTGCGCGGTAAGGACGCTATTGGAATAAGGGCCCGGCAACATAATGAAAATTGTATAACAGAGTAGAAGGGAAGAATCCGACAATGGCGAGTATGTGGAGTCCTGACTACGGGTTCTGAGGAAAAGTTTCAAGTTTCGACGTTGGGTCCAGATGAGCTCTTCTTTCATTTTTTGGGTGCCCATATGAGTAAGATGATCGTTGCTGGTATGAAACGCGAGGTCCAAAGCCATTTTTTATTGCTTTGCGTGTAAGAGCAGCGACATGATTATGGTTCTTTCATCGAAGAGATAAATAAGGGAGCTGGTAATAAAAGCGAGAGAGAATCGCATTCAGAAAACGTGAACGTTCAGATTCATGCAGGTCTCTAACATGGTTATTAACATAGCTCCTGAACCTAGAAGGGCACACATTTGGGCTGGTTGGTTCATGATTACGAGAAGAGGAAACAGCGCTGAACAACAGGACGAAGGGCGAGCACAGACACGGGCGCTGACTAACAACCTTCTTATGACTAGTTATTGTGCCTCCTAGAAGTCGACGACCCCTTCCTCATGAAGACGACAGTTACTGTTTCTACCTTTATTCGGGATGAATTAACTTCTTTTGAATTGACCACGCAGAATTCGTCAGGCAGCAGACTACGCTTCTTAGACTTGGAACTCTCGTTCTCATATAACTATGTTTGTTGAGGCTTTGCTCCTCGGTCGCGCAAGGGTCTTCTTACCTTTTCCTCTGCACACTCCAAGATTGTGAAGCGCGGTATTGCGAAAGCTTGCACGAAGGCGGCACTTGTAAGGCCTTGTTATCACCAAGTACAGGCTAGCGTTGAATTGCAAGTATCGCGGTTGGAGCTTGCAGGATTCCCTGAAATGATATTATCTAGCATAGCCGAAAGCCTCGAAACGGGGTTAAAAAACAAGCTCGCGACAGCAGCCCAGCATGAGGTCGACTCGCGGCAAACGGTTGCGGTTATTCCTTATGTACATAAGCTTGCCCATAACCTCAAACAAGTGGTCAGCAGAGCAGGTGTAATTAGGCTGCTGTTCACAGCCCGAAACAAGCTAGGTAGCATGTGTCGACAGGTCAATCGCGAGACCAAGGGCACAATAAGTTTCAGGAAGCATAAGAAGACTGCATTGAAAAAAATGTCGTGAATCCGTTGTTTACAAGGTCCCCCTGACTTGTGGGCGTTTCAAAATTGGGCAAACTGGCCGGTGCCTTAATGTACGCATTGGCGAGCACGCGAACAAAGTTAAATAGAAGGCCACTGATAGTCAACTGTCAATGCATTGCATTGAATGTGGCTGCGAGCCATTTTTTTGGAGATCTGATTTTCTTATCAAAGTACCGGGATGAACGTGCTCGTCTAGTGTCAGAGGCCTATCACCTCCACAGTAGTGGAGAGGCATGTGTAAGCCTACCCTCCATTTCCCTTCTTTCGAAAGAGATATTGTACTGCGTTGCTAATTTGAAGTTAAATTCTGCGCATGCTGATTTCGGTTTTTCCTGTCATTTTCTTGTGATAGTGGCTGTCTACTTATGTACGACGACTGAAGTAATAAACACATATAGTTGGTAGTTAGCGCCCGTGTCCTTGCTCTCACTTCGTCCTGTTGTTCAGCGCTGTTTCGCCAACACGTCGATATTGTTCATGTTTCTTAATTATGTGCCAGACCTCCACAGAGGCTAGGCCGTCATAGGGAATGTAGAAGCCGAGTATTTTCTTTGATTGGAGTATTGAAAAAAGTCGCACTTTCGCCCGAAAGGTGCAGCATTCATTGCGTTAGCAAATTAGTAGACAGCTATACGAAGTAAGGATAGTAGTTTTATGGACCGTGTAAACTTGTGAACATTCGCTCACTAATTAAATAACCAAGCATGGTGTCACGCGCGCACAAGCAAACATGAGCGCATCTTACTCGATGACCGCGCACATTCGCTGTCAAAACGCTGTAGTTGCTGTAGTTAGGAAGCGTGGCTGCAGCAGCGAGCGAATCGACCTTCATGCGGCCTCTCACTTCAACGGGAACTAAGCGGCCAGAACATAGCGCACACGAAATAATCAGCACTCAGCGCACACTGTCACCGTCGCAGATTGCTTTCAAGATAGGGCCCGCGTGGCTGCGCGCGGCCGCGCCATACGCAGACACCGCGGCAGTAGAACTCATCCCTCCTGCCTCCCCTCCCCCTTTGCCTTGCGCACGACGGAAGTGCACCTCCACTCCGATTTCCTCCCCTCCACCGTTGCCTTGCGCACAGCGGAAGTGCGCTTCCACTCCGATTTGCTTCCTTGGGCGCACACGATTGAGTCACCATCATCGGCTCACCCTAGCAAGTTTTCACTCGCACATACAGTATACGGCGTGCGGCGAAGTTGTTATCGCCCTTGGAATCCATACGGAACATCACGGTGATGCCGATGGCGATGGCAAATAGTCACAGGCCTGCGCGGCACACGCAGCACAGTCACAGCGTAAGCTGGTGGAGCGGCACCTATTTTCCTATTAACTTTCGTTCTCCTACATCTTGAATATGCCTCTTCTGTTTGGTCCCCTGCCGCTCATCATGAAATTAACATGCTTGAAGCTGTTCAGAACAGAGCCGCCCATTACATTTCAAGGAACTATGACAATCATTCAAGTGTGACTCCACTTGAACTTGATCATTCCCTTCAACCATTCGCCATTCGCCGTCAAAGATCTCTACAATGCCCATTTCGCAAGTACGTCTACAGCAATGAAATAGCCTCGTTACACCTTGAACGCAACCCTTTCACGTCACGCAGGCTACTTAATCACCTCAGCTTCACGCGCATCTTTGGCAACACGAACGCTTTTAACACATCCGCAGTTCCGCAAGCCACCCGCATGTGGAATGATCTTCCCGATGATATCGCCTCTGATGATAACCTGAATACATTTCGCCATAAGCTTGAGGTACATATTTTTATTTAATAGTGCTGCAACATGGTCTCGTCGTTTAAGTTCTCGTTTTGTTTATTTTGCGATATGCTGCGTTTTTTTTCTCCCTGTTTCTTACTATAGTTTGCTAGTGTTCATTCTAATAAGTAAACCCCCCTTACTCAATCCTCTTTGGGCCTGTAAGGTATTTTTAAATAAATAAATAAATGATGTCACCCTTTAATGCAACCACGAATAGCATAGCAGAACCAGAGCATGACTTTGTGCTTGAAGTGATACTGGAACAATAGGAGTGTCCACGCCATCAGGCGCACCTGCACAAGTGCCAGTAAGCCTGGTGGTGTGGGCATTCCGACTGTGGTACTGAATTTTTCAGGCGTCTGATTGCTGTCATGTCAATGTAAGCACGAGGCCACATTACAATTGTTCTACAGTGCCATCCTGCCTCATCAAATGGCGACAATTACTTGTTGAGCTGCGATGCGGACCTTAATATAATGTCAGAAGCAACCTATGAACACACAAAAAATTATAAAAATTCCTTGCCTGTGCTCCTTCATTTCATTTGTATTGGGTATTTTTTTGTATTTTTTCATCACGGCATACAGAGCTTGAATGTCTGTTATTGTTTTCTTGTGGAGCTGTTTCATTGCCACATATTTTGTTATAATTCAGTGAGGTTTGACAGGTTGTGATGTATGCTTAGCTCTTGTGGTGCAGTTTGTGTGCAATATTTATGTAGCAGTTTCTCTTTGTGAGAAACTGCTACATAAATAATAATTATTATTATAAATATTATTATTATTATTATTATTATTACATAATAATATTATGGCTTTTTTCTCTATGTAACTTTGCGACAGCGTGTTCCTCTCACGTGCAAGTACCTATACATTTGGCTGTGATAAATATTATGTTGGTGCGTGATTTATGCACCTGTATAATTTTTTCTGACAATTTAAACCGGATGGTATTTCTGTGTAACTGTGGAGTGTACAATAGTTTTCTTAAAGAGCGCATGGCGTTACTTGTCATGTTTTTTTAAGCATTTATCTGTGATTTTTTTAGAGGCAAGCACAAGGTGATGCGATATTTATTCCGACATGTCTCCATAATATGTTGGATATGTCTGTGATATGTCGCACATGTCTCTGCTATTGCAATGATAATCTTCACAGTTCTTTATTGCAGAGACTACAGAAGGTGATGTCTGCATAAACACTTTTCACTATAAAAAATGGCCATACATTGAAAGTTGAAATAAAGAAAGCTGCAGTTTTATTTATATGTCACTACTACATTTGCACTGCCAGCTTGCACTGTAAAAATTTTAGTGTAAAACATTCCAGCTATTCACTTCTATTTACAAGTGAGGGCATTTTGTTTAAATCTATCACCCGCTCATGCGTGATCACACTTCACGGGAGCCACAGCGTTTGACATGTTGCATGACCAGTTGACAGCATTTTCGTCACTAGGAGGAAACTTTGCGGTTGTTGCGAGAGAAAATGGTGGAGGATCTAGAAGGTCTGCGTGTAACAGCACGTTCGATGGAGCGGAAGGTGCGATGTGCATTGTTACTTTTGTGAGCTCCTCTGCCCAAGTAGAAAGCGAGAAAACGAATGCTAATGTCCTTCATTGCATAAATGTAGCGGAGAACTGTCAGGGATACCAGTAAGAAAAAAGGCTACACAACAAAACTTCAGGGTACATCCATGGCACACAGGGCAGCTAGTTGACGACAGCAGCAGGAGCAGCAGCAAGCAAATCATGGGAAAGACACTTTTAAAAGCCAGTTAATTTTAGTTTTCATGCAGTCTTATATCTTGCCATAAATATTCTGTTTTAGTTATTATAAATGTAAGCTCTACATAAGCCTTGACTACACGACTTGTACATTTCTATACACATCCTGAATCCGTTGGATTGCGTAGACATCTACTACAATTGAGTATGGAAAATGTTGTGTCAGCAATTTCACAGCAGTATATGTACAATGTAATTATTTCGTATCTGTTTGATCACCACATCTTGCTGGCACTACAACAGCGTGTATGCTCCTAGCGATGCTGTTGACGTCGCAACTGTCGCCGTACACGCCTCAAGTAGTGCGAGTGTTGGGCGCAGGTTGTGCCGAACATGGTGATTACACGGTCTCGGACTGCCCGTCCTCTAAGATAATTTAATCGAGACCCGCTGTTTCGTGACAGACCATGCGGAATGGGGTCGTTGTTATGAAGCTCGCTACTACTGCGGAGGAAGAAGACGAAGTGCCTTTGAGGCAGAACGCCGAGTCTTCGAGCTCTGCTTTTTTGTGAATTTTTTTGGACTTTGCCGGTGAACTGCTGTTCCCTGCTTAGTTGCTGTGGAGATGGACTCACACGCGCGTCCGCCGAACTCGGTAGGGCGCGTGGCGGCTGCCTCCAGGAAGCGCAACGCCACCGAGAGCGACACTGACAGCGACGACACCATGCAGTACTATGTCAGCAGTGAAGAATCTTCTGACGACACCTTCGAGCTGGTTCGGAGCCGTAAAGCAAAGAGAAGGTTTGTCAGCACATCATCAAATTCGAGTGCGTCCACCATGAGGTCTTCACGGATTACCGAGGTACTCCCCATCCGGCTCGTCACGTACAACCTGAGATGCCTCAACAGGCAAGCCGTGTCTACACATCTAGAGGCACTGGTCCCGAATGAAATCAAGGACATCAGAGTAAACACCCGTAAGAACGTCGTAGCGATTGAGGTAGAACATGCGGCTGCCTTATATTCTTTCCGCAAGGTTACGGAACTTGACGGGACTAAAGTCCACCCACATATTCCGCAGGGAAAAGAAATCAGTGCTGGCGTAATTTATGATGTCGACGAAACCACTGACAACACCAATTTGTCGATCTTAATCAAGCCGGCTACAGAAAACACCGTCAGCGCTAACGTTTTTCGTCTCGGCACGTCACAGTGGGTAAAGATAATATTTAAGGGCGAATCCCTCCCAACACATGTAAAAGTGGGCCACTTTCGACACGCAGTTCGGCCTTTTGTACCAAAACCACTACAGTGCTGGAAGTGCATGAAGTTAGGCCATGTGAGTAGTGTGTACAAAAACACTTCCGTGTGTTCTCGATGCACGGGGCCGCACACCGCTGACACGTGCGAGGCGAGTGTGCTGAAGTGCACAAACTGCAGCGGCCCTCATGATGCCTTCTCAAAGGAGTGCCCCTTAATTCGAAAGAAAATGGCAATCTTGAAGAAAACCGTTAGAGACCACTCGTCTCACCGAGAAGCGGCAGAATTTATTAAGCGAAGAAGATCACGTCGCCGACGCCGTTCAAGAACCTCCAAAGCCTCTGTACCGCGCGAGCCACGCACATCACCACCCCCTCTCCCACCCAGGCCAAACGCAGTCAGCTCTAAGGACAAAGGAGCTTTGAACAGCACGGCAGCTGACACTTGGCCTGAACTCTCAAGGCTACATGCACCTATGGAGCGAGAACAGACATCTACAGCAAGGGACACCTCATCTGTTCCTGATAAATTGACGGACCAGGATCAACAAATTGTTTTCATGCTCAGCTCTCTGGTGAGTGCTATTCCTATTCTTCTGGACAAGCTACAGACACCAGCAGCTCGAAGTGCGTTGCAAGTGCTGCATGCCATCAATCCGGTTCTCGCAAGCCTTCAGAAGTCCAATGCTTGAGAACTTATACAGCGGAACCATGGCTCGTCAACAACAACAACGATCGTTCCGGGATGATGTCAGAAGCGCCTCCATATTCCAGTGGAATGCGAGAGGCCTGAAGTCACGTATTTCAGATTAGAGCAGTGCATGGGCTCGGGCTTACCCGAAAGCCCGGGCCCGGCCCGGCCCGTGGGCCGGGCCGGGCCGGGTAGAGTTGTTCCTTTTCGGGCTCGGGCCGGGCTCGGGCACGGCGTGTCCTTTTTGACCCGGGCCCGGGCCGGGCTCGGGCTTTCTGCGAGTTATTCTCGGGCTTCTAAACTCTGAAAAACATGTATTTTTCGGTCTCGGGCCGGGTTCGGGCCGGTTTCGAGTCAGGCTCGGGCCGGGCTCGGGCTTATGGTAAAGGGGTGGCGGGCCGGGCCGGGCGGGTAACGTAGATTATTTCCGGGCCCGGGCCGGGCCCGGGTCTCGCCATAAAAGTTTTTATCGGGCTCGGGCGGGCCGCCCAATGTGAAAACGGGCCCGGGCCGGGCCCGGGCAGCAAAAATTGGCCCGTGCAGTGCTCTATTTCAGATTTCCGGCAGTTCGTGTATGAAAACTGCTTTCCCGTACTGGTCATATGTGAACCAAATTTATCAAGTACCTTGAGACTATAACGATGTGAACCTTTCGTTTCAACCACTTGTGCCCGAAGTAGTAAGGTTCTGGTTTACATTCGCAAGGACCTTACGTATTTCGCCCAGCCCGTACCTCCACACGACGATAACCAATACGTCTGTGTTACTGTGAAAAGGAAGAGGGTGTCTTTTACACTTATTGGCGTCTACCTTTCCCCAACAAGTCAATTCCATAGCAAAAGGCTAAAAGATCTTATGGCAGGGGACTTCAACGCTCACCACCAGATATGGGGAAGCTCCAGGATAAATTCAAGGGGCAGGTCACTCATATCCTTTGCATCAGGCCACAACCTGCGTCTTCTAAATGACGGAAGGCCGACATTTCTGCGAGGAATAACGTACAACAGCTGCCTAAACTTAACACTGGTGTCACGTTGCTTAACTTCGAGAGTACAGTGGTTCACTGATATTGAAACCCATGGAAGTGATCATATTTTGACCTATGTGAGAATCGATGGACTAGAAGCTACATTACAGATTATATGTCGCCAAACTGACTGCTCAGTCTTTGAAGATCTTGTGGAAGACACATGCAAGAAACCAATCGCACGCAGGCTAGAAGACATCATTGCAGACGCAATGCAATATTGTACACGTAGCTTCACACATTCATCAAAGCGTACACAGTATGACATTGAATTGGAAAGACTTCGTGCACTATACGTCGTCGAGCTGAAAGGAGGTACAGGCGCACGAAGTCAATTCTTGACCTCAAATTAGCTCGGCGAATGCAAAAGAAGATACAGCGCCGGATGGATAAGCTAGAAGATCAAAGATGGAAATGCTTTTGTGAGTCACTGCACCCCCGCAAGCCACTGTCCCGTGTGTGGCGTACCCTAAGGGGTCTTCGCTCATGTCCACAGCAACGACACCATTTAACGCCCTTGCTCTCTATCAGAACCGCCGTGAGAAGAGTTTTGTGCGAAAGTCGCCGGCGGAACAGTTCGACTCCCTGACATGGTTTTAGGCGACATTCCTGGTCCACGAAATACAAGTATGGACGCTCCTTTTTCTATGGAAGAGTTAGAGGCTGCTATGGCGCTATGTAGGTGTTCGTCTTCGCCATAGCCCGACGGAATCACATATAATGCTCTGCGCCACCTACGTCGAGAGGCGTGACGAGAACTGCTCAACCTTTTTAATAGGTCATGGCATGATGTTCCACAGGAAAGGAAACGCAGCCGCTTGGTACCGCTGCTAAAAGCAGGAAAGTCACCGCTAGAACTGGCATTCGGCCTATAGCACTCGCCAGCTGCGTCGGAAAGCTCATGGAGCGCATGATCCTCATGCGTTTCGAATGGTACCATGAACACCACAATATTTACCTTGACTCTATGGCGGGATTTCGACGAGACCGTTCATCGATTGACAATGTCATCGATCTAGTGTCATCTGTTGAGCAGCAAAAGTCTTGGAAACGATTATCAGTAGCACTCTTTCTTGACGTGAAAGGCGCCTACGACAACGTTTCCCATCAAGCCATCCTATACGCACTTTTGACATTTTATCTAGGACGGCAATTATTTCGATGGATCCAAAGCTACTTGACAGAAAGGTCCTTCCTTGTACGCACGGAAGACGGTCCGACTACTGACCACTACACATGCCGTGGCGTTCAAGGCGGCATTCTAAGCCCTATTCTTTTCAACCTCACACTTCTTGGGCTGGCCGATTCCCTACCGGAAACAGTGAGTGTCTCCATCTACGTCGACGACATCTGTATCTGGGCATCAGCGGTGACTCGCCCGCAGGTTCATGCAAGGTTACAGAAGGCAGCAAGACAGGCATCTGGCTATCTTTGCACAGAAGGCCTAACCATCTCGACAAAAAATGTGCGTTAATCGCTTTTACGCGAAAAGTGGTGTCTGGTTATCCAGTGTGCATCAATGGCCAGCGTATCTCCTACAAGAGAAATCATCGGTTTTTGGGTGTCTTTGTTGACCGAGACCTCTCCTGGAGCCCTCAGGTTGCCCACTTGAAGAAGAAGCTCACATCTATGGTCCACGTTTTCAAATTCATCGCTGGCAAAACGTGGGGATCATCAGTGGGCTCCATGCTACAGTTGTACCAAGCACTTTTTATCGGCTTCCTACGCTATAACTCTCCCGCGCTTACTAAAACGTGCAAATCAAATCTTCCAGCCCTTCAGAACGTGCAAGCACATGCATTACGTGTTTGCATCGGCCTGCGACGGAGCGCCTCAACAGCAGGAACAGTTATCACGGCTCAAGACCATCCGATCACGACTTAAATGACCATCGACACGCTGAGGGCCCATATTCGCCACGTTTCACGGATGCAATCAAGCTCTCTTGCCTCCCCGCCAGAACGACGACCACAAGCGTCATTCTCCAACGTGGTCAGCATTCATCCTGCCTTCCTACCATCGGGGTTCACACCCTCGACACGTTCACCGTCAGCGTTGTGGTGCTTAAAACAACCTGAAGTGCGCTTTACGTTCCAGGAATAAGAAAAAAGACGGACCTGCCTACCTTAATTTGGCCTTGAAGCAAGCAGCTCTCGATTGCTTGCACACTTTCTACTCTGACCGAATCCACACATATATATATACGGATGGCTCTTTCACTCAGACCAACTCCACTGGCGCAGTGGTTATACCATCACGATCAATGAGCATCACATACAAGACTTCTTACGTGACATCATCGACCGTTTCGGAGCTTCTTGTCCTCCGAGGTGACATTGATTATATTAAAAGCCAACCGGCTAATCGGTGGGCAATATTCTGTGATTCAAAGGCGGCCCTACAATGTCTTTTGTCAGCCCTGCGTCGCGGGTCCTGCGAACAACTCGTCTCGGAGATACGAGAAATGCACAACCATACGATTGCAAAAGGAAACGACGTCGTGTTTCAGTGGCTGCCGGGTCATTGCGGTATCTCCGGCAACGACATCACCGACGAAGCTGTTAGGAAAGCACACGAAGGAGCAAATCTTGTTTCTTTGCCTTTATCGAGGACTGACGCAGCCCAACACCTAAGCAAGCTAGCGCACAGTATGACAATGGAGAAGTGGTATACAACTGAATTCACCCAGCATCGGTTGCATTCTCTCGACCCATCTATGCAGCTGCGGCTGTTGCCTGGATTTCATCGAAATGAGGAAACAATGCTGTGTCGCTTACGCTTGGGTGTTGCATTCACCGATGCTTACACGTGGTTGATTGGAATGGCTGATAGCGCCGAGTGTAATGCCTCCGGTGTCGATGAGACTATAAAACACCTACTATGCTACTGCCCATCTTTTCAAAACGAAAGACATGACCTCTGCAACGTTCTCCATAGGCTAGGTAGAAGACCGTTCACCTTGAGCAAGATCTTGGGACCATGGCCTCGAATATCACAGCTGCAAAAGGCCACAAAAGCGCTGCTGCGATTTTTTGAAAGCTACAGGACTGAGTGACCGTCTATGGATCCGGACTGATTGATCATCAGTGATAGAACAGAGATCTGTTGCTACGTCGGCGATATCAACAGTGGACTTTCCATTCCTCTCTTAATCTATCTCTCCCCTCTTCCCTTCCTCCAGTGTAGGGTAGCCAACCGGGCTCAGTCCTGGTTAACCTCCCTGCCTTTCATTAAATCATTTTCTCTCTCTCTCCCTACTACTGCCGTTGCTCCTGTCATCATCACTGTAATCATCGTCGTCTTTGTCGCCCTCAGACAGCCGAAGGTTGTGCAACACAGCACATGCAGCGAGAATGTTGGCCGCACGTCTGGCTCGTAGAGGAGTGTGCAGTACCACTGCAGACAGCGGAAAAAAATTATGGGGTTTTATGTGCCAAAACCAATTCTGATTATGAGGCACGCCGTAGTGGGGGACTCCGGAAATTTGGACCACCTGGGGTTCTTTAACGTGCACCTAAATCTAAGTACACGGGTGTTTTCGCAACTCGCTCCCATCGAAATGCGGCCGCCGTGGCCGGGATTCGATCCCGCGACCTCGTGCTCAGCAGCCCAACACCATAGCCACTGAGCAACAGCGGAAACTGCCCTTCAAGAGCCCAATACACCTCTCCACTACAGAACGCATGGCGGCATGCGCTGTGTTGTACTTCCCCTCTGCAGTTTGTGTTGGAGGATGGCCGGGAACCAGGGTCAGGAGCCACGGCTTCAAGGGGTAGTCGCTGTCACCTGCATGAAGATAGAAATAGTGCATTCAGTACTCTTGTGACAAGAGGCAAGTTGGCGACTGCGGAAAGTTAGAGCATCATTCAACAAAGGTAGGGTTCACTGCAAAACCTAGAGTCCCAAGTAAAAACACGAGTTGGGCATGTCCGCCCCGACACAAGCTGTTAACCAAATTACAAGTGCACTACTCAGTGCCTGCCAGAAGCTGAACAACTCTACACTTATTGGTACTACCAATGACACAATAGTAGCGCTAATGTGTGTTCATTTATTCTGCTTCTGGCAGGCACTGGGTACAGCAGAAGTAGTAATACGTGTTGCTTTCGGCTGCTCTTGGCAGGCACTTGCTAGCATGCATGTAACTTAACACTTAACCATGTCGGTGACATCATTAATGGTTAAAATTTTTCCTACTCCAGGCCCTTACTCATGTGCTCGTAATTTAGTTAAAAGTTTCCGTTGCGGCGGACATATCGTTCTATTCTCTAATGAAGTGTGATTGCGACAAAAATGCTTTGTCTCACCGAGGAGGTATTCACTAGGATTCGCGATGCGCCTTGCTTGGAACCGCCGGCGCAGCCACGTCGTCCACCAGACGAACGAGTCATGGCCCTACCCCGGTCACATTGGATCCACGGCCAGGATCCTCATGTCCGCGTCGCACATCTGGGAAAAATGTGAACACAAAGTCCCCGTTGACAAGTGCAACATAACTGTCAAAAGAATGAGTAGCACTAGAGAACATGATGTATACTTACGAACACGCAGTTTAGGGCGTAGTGTCCCTTGCGGCACATGAATGCAGCCTTGCGCTCACCCTTGGGTGCGATAATAGCAATGAGGCGGCCGTCTACGCATCCGATGACGCCGGGAATAGCACCGCGCCGAAGGAAACCCTCCTTCACAGCTGCCTTTTCCTCTGTCGTCTCGGTAAAATAGACCCACTTTTTGCGGGCCCATGCGTTCCCGACAGCCTCTACCAGTCGTCGCACGCACTCGCTCACGGTCGACTGCGACACCCGGATCGTCTTCTCGCTCCCCACGGACGCTTGGAAGCTCCCGGTAGCAAAGAAGCGCCGCGCGTAACACACCTTCCGCTCCACCGACAGTCCCGTCACGCGCTCCGCTTCTAGTTCCCCCGCCAGCTCCTCCCACAACCACACCGTTCCTTCGAGAGGCGAAAATGCTGTCAAAAATGGTCATCCAGCATGTCCAACGCGTTGTCCGGCTCTCCGTGTCCACGTCGGTGACGGCGAAGAGCCACCACCATAGCGATGAACGGGGCAGCCATTTTTTATGCGTTCTGAAACGATCCTACCTCTGGCGGTGCTAAAAAATTGACTTTTGCTACGCATAATGAGTGCGTCAACGTCATTTTGACGTAGCGGGTTTTGGCGGGTTCGTCACGTCTAAAGCCCCTATATATATAAAAAAAAATAGCGACCCTCTCCTCCTCCGCCTTCCCTCCTCCTCGTTTCTCCTCTCTTTCGCGCTCCTTTCTCGACCGTTACCCGCCGTGGTTGCTCAGTGGCTATGGTGTTGGGCTGCTGAGCACGAGGTCGCGGGATCGAATCCCGGCCACGGTGGCCGCATTTCGATGGGGGCGAAATGCGAAAACACCCGTGTACTTAGATTTAGGTGCACGTTAAAGAACCCCAGGTGGTCAAAATTTCCGGAGTCCCCCACTACGGCGTGCCTCATAATCAGAACTGGTTTTGGCACGTAAAACCCCATAATTTAATTTTTTTTCTCGACCGATGCGCCGCCTACACCGCTTGAAACACGTGCACTTGTTTATCTTTCGCCGCTGATCAGATTCAACGACCGCCGACTGTGTTCGCCGCTATCGTCGTGCTCCTCGCCAGTCGGTAGACGCTTCTCGGGCGAAAATGGCGATGGAGCGTGATCGTAAACAAACGCAATCAGCGCCCGGGGGCTCGACGGTCCACGTGATGCCATTAGGCCAATACCGACGCGGCGTCGGCCTCGGACAGGGTGTGCGAGGAGAGCGGCATTCTTCAAAGCGTGACGCTACTTTTTATATATAGGGGCTTTACTGACGTCGCTTGATTGACAGACAACATGGGCGGGGCCCGATCATTTTCGACCAATGGCAGCCGGGTGATGACGTCAAAAGTCGTAGGCAAAAGTAATAGAATTGCTACAAAATCGCACCCCTGGGGTGCTATGCAGGATGCGCCGAGTTTCTCGTTCGCACGAGTTTTACCCGAGTTTGCTCGATGGCAGACAGTCAACGGAGATAGCAAGGAACGTGCAAAAACAGCAGGCAAAAAGAAATGTCGAGATAAAGCCGCGTATGACAACATGAGCGCACCCAGCGCGGCACAGTGCTCCCGCGCTTCAAGCACAGAAGACTGCGCAACAAAACGCGCCAGCGCCGCGTATTATTATCAACGTATTATCGCAATTTAGCAATACCGTCACTATCCCGCTCTCTATCGGCACACTTGCCGTGAGCCGTTTATCACGCCTTTCTCGGGCGCGTCAAGGGCGTGTCTCCTCTTTCGGGCATTATCTGTCCATCCTCCGTCTAATTCGAACGGGGCACATGCGGTGCATTCTAGCACCTACACTTTCCCTCAATAGAATACTTTAAACTACAACAAATAAAATAACGAACATTTTATTTCTTAAAGTATCAGTTTTTCGTTTTTAATACTATAAATTTGTGATGACAAATGGAGACAGAGAGCATTATTAAATTTTGCACTTTTTTGCCGCGAGTGGCGACAGTGAGTGGAAAGCTTACAAGCGGATACATTCTAGAGGGTCGCACGCACGACGGAGTTCATACGGTGAGCAGTCGCCAGGGGCACTGCAGCGCTATGTTCGATTAAGTCAGTCATCACAATGATCTGTCCATTCCCTGTCTATTAGGGGAATGGCAACGCAGCGCTATGGCATGACTGTTCACCGCAGGTGCTTCACTGAGGCGGCTATTAAGGCCGCCGCTTTACCAATTTAAAGGAAACTCTAGCCATAGAGACGGGAGCAACGACTCTGGCCTGTCGCTTCGAAATGGCTGTGCAGTATTCTAGGGTCCGTAGTGACGCAGCACAGTGAAAATGCGCCGGTTTATCTGCGTGCGCGAAGCCTCTGCGATGCATTGCGATGCATTGCGATGAAGAGAGTGCGGCCCAGCGACACAATACATTGCTTGTTATCGCTTGCCCAGTGAAGGTGCCTCCGTGCGCATGTACGCAGAATTTGAGGGTTTTATTGACTTCAATGTGCTTGCCGATTGCCCATGCTGCTGAGCTAACAGCGATCGCAGATGGATATCGCAACGACTGCGCAGCACTCGCATTTTGGCGGGTGAGGGCTCTTGTGTGGAGTTAGGGAATTAGACTTCGAACGCAGGAAGGTGTTGCAACAGTTTAGTGTGCCGTACTTGTGATGAAGAATGTCATCGCACTGGGTCTAGAAAAGTGAGCGTTTCTCGACGCTGACCGTGTTTGCGACACTGCGGCTCTGATACATCACGGATGACAGAGCAGCCATCTCAAACGACAGCTGCGGTACGTTGTCGTTGGAAAACACTACGCACAGCTCAGCATCGTCGTCCACCACGGCGCATTAGTTACAGTGGCTTGCCGATAATTATTTCCTATGCGCTACATCGCCACAATGCAAGCAATGAAACAGCGTTGTGGGGCCATCACAGCGCAAGAAGATATATGCATAAGACAGCGAAAGTCGACGCTTTGTTTTTAGTAGGGGTGCTCAGTACATCACCGATAACAGTGCGTTTTGCGTGTGTTATTTCGGCAGTCAATATTGTTGATGCCTCTCCGTTCCGCACCACGTCGCTCTTGCCGAAAAATAAGTTGGGCGTGGCCCAAACGTGGTGGGCGCGCGCACAAGTTACATGCCTCGCGTTGGGCGTGACCTATGGTTTTGATTGACAGGCGAACTCATGCGAAACTCGTACATCGCGAAAGCCCCCTCCAGTTGAACTCGGGAACATGGCGGCGGCAGCAGCAGCCTGTGTCATAGCATCCAGCGGCAGCAAGCATCAATATGACCGTCTGGACCCGTTCACCTACATGACCGACGTAGAGTTTCAGCGTCAATTTTGCCTTTCCAAAACGTCAGTGCGTTGGCTGTGTGACGAGTTAGGCGAAGGCCCTCGTCATCGCCTATGCTTTTCGAGCACAGACTGGTGTGATTTAGGCTGCGGAGGAAAAGTTCGTGCGATCGGTTCGGCTCTCTCCGGCTTCAAGCGGTCTTCGTCCACCGCGCCCCAGCCCCAGGCAAGGTCCGGCGGCGTCATCGGAGTACTGGGGCACCTGCGAGCACCTGGGGTTCAACCCGGACCAACGAACCTGCGAAGGCAAAGTGGTCACATTATATTGGAAGACTCAGAATGGACGCCGGGCTGCCTTCCGGTGAAACAGGTGACGAAAAGCAGTTTTCGCAGTTACACGGCACCGCTGCAAGGCACGGGCAGAGAGGTGAAGGAAGTTACTTCGCCAACACGGACCGCCTCGGCCGGCCGAACAACCACCTCTCCAGGCGGCAAATTATTTGGCTCACGTACTACGTGAGCAAAAGCATAGACATAGGGCTGGTGAAGGAGATGACCGGCGACTTGTTTCCTCTATCGGAACACGCCATCGCCGACTGAAGGAACTACACCCGTGAGGTCGCGAGGTACGAGCTAATGGCGCGACCTCCACTCAGTGACCCCGGGAAGATAGCGCCTTCTTCGCGGCGAACAAAAGTACAATAGAGGCCGCCTAATGACGGCCGACAAGGTTCCGCCGAGCCGCCAAAATTACGGCGGTGTTAAAAGTTGTGGCCCATGGGTCTTCGGCATGTTCTGCGCGACCAAAGGGGTGCTGTGACTTTTGAAGGTCGACCGACAAAAGGCGGCGGCACTAGGCGCCATCATTGCAGCCAGTGTTCAACTGGGGACCATTAATATTGACGAATTGGCCGCATACAACTGTATCCCAAATTTAGTGGATGCTAATGGGGCTATGCATCAATCTGTATTAGGAGACAGTCAACGACAGCGTGACACTTGTGTACCCCATCACGGGCGTTTACACGCAAGGAATAGAAAGTTATTGTAAAAAAACAAGTAAAGCGCCACCTCGTCAGCGGTGGGTACAGGGCTACTGGACCGATGCTGGAGTCCCACCTGAGATGGATGTGGTGGCACTCCACAGCCACGTGCGCTGCAAAGACCCTTTCTTGCGTTTGTTGAAGCCACGGATCGCTCGGGCTACAAGTATAAAAATTATTTCTTTCCTGCGGTTGTTAGAAGCCATCGCTCGGCGCTATCCGGTATGAAGGTGCATCATAAAGTAAAAGAAAATAAAGCGTATTTTTCTGACCCTTGTATGAGTGCTTTCCGGCATTCCTCAGTGCTTTCACGGTAAACGCGCGGCAAACCACTTCTTCGCTAGCCGACGCTCACTACTTCTCGGAGCTTTATTACTTTAGCGCGAGCAACGAGTGATCTGTTTAAAGCCTAGTGTGAAAACCAGGCGCACATCAATCTGTGCTCGGAAATGCTAGCGCAACCACGTAGCGAGCCGCGCAAATCCAATCCAGAGGAAAAGAAAAGAGGCCGAGCGTCCCCTCGTGGTATAATACTAAACGTATTAAACTACGAATTAGTGTATTACACATTCAGTGTACACCTTGTCATCTTTAAAATGCCTATAACGCACGTTAATGTGATTAATAATATTGTACTGAATACATTTATTTCACAACTTGCTTGTGCCTGTAATGCACTCGGTGGAACGACAAACAAGTGAAAGAAGACACGACCATACACCGACCGTATCATCACGTGAGCCCCAGTTTCTCGACCGCCCATATGGCAACGCCCATGGGATGATACCCATCCAGAGGGAACCTAGAGAGAGAGAGAGAGAGAGGAACGTGGTGGGAAAGGCAGGGAGGTTAACCGGAAAATATTCTGGTTTGCTACCCTGCACTGGGGGAAGGGGAAGGGGAAATGAAAGGCGGAAAGAATAGGGAAGAGAAAAAGCAGTCACGAAAAAAAAATCAAGGAATTAAAAAAAAGAAAAAAAAGAAAGAAAAGGAGGAGGTTGGAAATGTCTGTGAGAACTATAGTCTGTCAGATAGTCCACTCGATCGCAAAAACTTCAAGAGTGCCTTGACTGACTTGTTGTGTGACGACTGTATAGGCCGGCGTTCCAGGACTGTCTGCTCCGAAAGCGGCCGGTCGTCAAGACGTGCCAGCGCGGTCGCGAATGACTGCCTATGTGCGCTGTATTGGGGACAGTGACAAAGTACGTGCTCGATTGTTTCCTCGTCGCCGCAGTGATCACACGCAGCACTATCCTCCCATCCAATGCGGAAAGCAAACGACTTTGTAAATGCGACACCAAGCCACAATCGGCAAAGTACTGTTGTTTCGGGTCGGGATAGTCCAGGTAGAGGTCGAAGTCGAAGACAGGGGTCCAGTCAATGCAGACGTGTGTGTTGCAAACTAGGTGTGTTCCACAACGATTGTGTGGCATCGTTTGCAAGCACTCGAAGTTTCGCTGCTGCATCTGTTCGTGACAGCGGGATTGGTTCCTGTGCGCCGTTTTCATGAGCAGATCGAGCAGCTTCATCAGCATATTCGTTGCCCATTACGCCACAGTGGCTAGGGAGCCACTGAAAGGTGACGTCGTGTCCTTGCTCGACGAGGCAATGAAGGAGCTCTCGAATTTCGAGGACTAGTTGTTCGTAGGGTCCACGGTGTAAGGCGGAAAGCAAACAATGTAGCGCTGCCTTGGAGTCACTGAAAACAATCCATTTGTTAGGTGGTTCCTCACGAATTATGCGAAGTGCGCTACGAAGAGCAGCAAGCTCCGCGGCTGTCGATGTCGTCCGGTGTGATGTCTTGAATTTCATGGTGGAGACTTTCGCAGGAAAAAACACTGATCCTGCAGAACCGTCCATGGTGGTTGAACCATCAGTGTATAGATGGGTATGATCACTGTATTTTTCGTAGAGCATGATCAGCGAAAGTTGCTTGAGAGCTGGTGATGAGAGTTCGGCTTTCGTTCGAATTCCAGGCACTGTCAGCCGAACTTGTGGCTGAGCCAAGCACCAAGGAGGAAACAAAACTCTCGTTGCAGCTGTGTAACCTGATGGAAGGTATATACGATAAGGCAGTATCGTCTGACAAAAAGAGGCACGTGGTCGGTCTTCTGGCAGTGAGGCTAGATAGTGGGAAGGGGCGCGAGCAAGGTGCCTGACGTGTGCTCTGAGCGCTTCCATAATAATGTGAATCTTGGCTGGGTAGTCATGTGCAATTGCAATGGTTTCTGATGTTGATGTACATCGTGGCAACCCTAGACAGACCCTAAGTGCCTGTGCCTGAGCACTTTCGATTGTACGAATGTTAGTTCTACAGGTATTGGTCAGCACTGCCAAGCTGTACCTCAGATACCCGAGAAACAGCGTCCTGTAGAGTTGCATCATCGCGTGTACTGAAGTACCCCAGGATTTTCCTCCAAGAAACTTGAAGAGATGAGAGATGGCTGTCAGGCGCTTCTTTAGGTTGGTGACATGGGGACTCCAACAAAGGTCACGATCGATGATTACCCCTAAGAACCTGTGCGTTCTAACGTAAGGGATATTTTGTCCATCGATGGTTATGGTGTATGGTGTCATTCGTTTCCGGCTAAATGCGATCAATGCGCATTTTTCCGTGGAAATCTTGAGGCCTTGTTCATTAAGGTATGTCGCTATCAACGCCGCAGATTTTTGGAGCCTAGCACGTACTTGAGGACGCGTCACGCCAGATGCCCAGACGCATATGTCATCCGCATATATTGACAACTTCACCGTATTTGGTAGGCATTCTACGAGGGCAATGAGCACAAGATTGAATAGTGTTGGGCTCAACACACCACCCTGTGGTACTCCGCGGTGTGTGTAATGTTGAGAAGTTGTGCCGTCTTCAGTATTCACAAATAGAGACCGCATATGTAAATAACTGCGTGTCCAACGATAAAGCCTACCGCCAAAGCCAACCATTTCCAGAGCCTCTAATATAGCCTCATGAAGAACATTGTCATATGCTCCTTTGATGTCGAGGAACATGGCGACAGATAATCGCTTACACGCCTTTTGATGTTGAACGTAAGTAACCAAATCGATGACGTTGTCAATGGAACATCGGTGACGTCGGAAGCCAGCCATTGCGTATGGATAAACTTCATAGCGTTCCAGGTACCATTCAAGTCTGGCGAGGATCATTCGTTCCATCACATTCCCTGGCCAGTGCGATTGGGCGGTAGGAAGTAATCTCTAGAGGAGACTTGCCAGGTTTGAGGAGTGGTACCAGGCGGCTGGTCTTCCATTCTTGAGGAACGTTTCCATTCTCCCAGGACTCATTGAAGATGTTCAGCAAGGCACTTCGCACTAGTTCACCGAGGTGGCACAAGGTACGGTAAGAAATACCATCTGGTCCAGGTGACGACGACCGATTACATAGGGCAAGTGCCGCGTCGAGCTCTTGAATGGTGAACGGCAGATCCATGCGTGAGTCCCGTGTGTCCGGAACGTAGTCAAAGGTAAGGGAACTTGATCCCACTGACTGGCCTGTAATCATGGCACAGAAATCTTCCGCCACGTCGAGGTCTTGTCGGCGTTGGAAAAGTGCTAGTGCCTTGAATGGAAAGCGTTGTTCCGGAACGGAACGTAGGCCTCTCACAGTTCTCCATATTTGAGACAGTGGCTTGCGGGGGTCAAGGGACTCACCATACTTTGTCCATCGCTCCGATTCCAGTTTATCTATGCGGCGTTGTATCTTCTTTTGAGTGCGCCGGGCTGTCCTTAGATCGTGAATGGACTTCGTGCGTCGGTATCTTCGTTCGGCGCGACGACGAATAGCACGAAGTCGCTCCAACTCCAGGTCGAATTGCGAGTACTAAGATGAGCACATGAGCTTGCACATAGCGGTCTGCGCCGCTTCTTTAATAGCTTCCTGCAGTCCAGATAAAAGACCTTTCTGAAAAGCGTCCTCCAGGTGGTTTTTAAACACAGTCCAATCAATTCTTCGTAGTGTGCTTGGCGGGTGAGTGTTAGACATGCCGTCAATCTTGAGGTAGGTGGGGATGTGATCGCTGCCATGTGTCTCAATGTCCAAAAACCACTTAACGCGCGTGGCAAAGCGGCGTGATACAAAGGTCAAGTCCAGGCAGCTGCTGTACACTGTGCCCCGTAGAAACGTAGGACTAGCGTCATTGAGCAGCAAGAGGTCATGATTGGAGGAAAACGAAGCAAGTCTTCGTCCGGTTGCGTTGACTTTTGAGCTTCCCCAAATGGTGTGATGGATACCTATACCCAAATGGTGTGAGGGAACCTAGATAAACCAATGAAACTGGAGGCGTGCCGACGGACAAACTTTGTCTGTTACCATTAGTTCTTTCATCTTGGGGCGTCGCCAGAGCTCGTGAAGATGCCGAGTTTCGCCAAACTCAGCGCATCCTGCATAGCACCCCTGGACCGGAACTTTGTAGCGATGCCTTTTCGATGCTAATGCCTTTTCGCGCTTTTCGCGCTTGGTCAGTAGTCAGAGCGACGGTCCGCTCATGTTATCAACGGGATCAGCCGGCCGTGTGCGGTGGATGATAAGACTAGTATAGAATAAAGCATAACGCACCGCTACAAAATACGGCCCTGAACTTTACGGCGATCTACGAGAAATGAAGTTCGCGAGAGGGGATGCTTAGGCTTGGGAAATAGCGCCAAGCATCCAATCTTTCTGAAGTGCCTTCAGCGCAATGCTAAACCTGAATTGCAATTTTTTCCAATGCTTCGTCAATTTAAAAATAAAAACAGACTGTTTTCGGGTTAATATGGTGTTCTTAGAAAAAAAATATATCGTCTTAATAATGGCGTGCTCAGCTACTTTAGTAGTTAAATCGGTGGCTAGCTAATGAGGCCATGAATCGCTCCATTTTTGTAGCGTACTATAACACGCGCTATTTTTGTAGAACCTAGAAAAATACTGGTTGCAAGCATGATGTTGCAGACAAGAGCTAGTAACGCGCTTATGAAACCGGCAGCTGCTTTAATTTGTAAAATGTGAATGTCGTCCTAACGATATGATTTGTTTAACTTAAGAGACAGAATTGCATTGACAAACTGCGTATGGAGCCAAAGGCTCCAGGAATATAGTTTACAACATATCTTCTTGCAGAAAGTCCTCAAATTGTCTAGGTGAATTATTGTTGCGCACGAAAAACCCGCAAACAAAAAATGGGAGTTAAACTGATTGGCAAGGGCCTTACCACAATAGACACCATCGTTTAGAACACGCGGTGAGCCAATCGTGGGCCGCCGGCGGACGGTGGTTTTGCTCGAGGATGGCAAGATACCTGACGCACAGAATATGTGTCCGGGACCTATTTTTGCAGCAAGCGCACCGCAACGTGTCCGATCAGTGACATAGCAGTCGCTATGGCTACGCTCTAGCATCGCCGGCAGCTTTACCGCCGATGATGGTCCACTGCCGATATCGTTATTGTTGTGCTGCTTTATTGTTGGAGCGAGCCGTACACGGAACACGCAAGTCGAGAGCAGAAGAAAAACGGCGTTTTCTCAGGGTGTACAGCTGAAGCGGATAAAGATTAGCGCAAGGGACCGATCACCACAGCAGATAAATTACGGTACGCGACGCTGTTGTCTCTAGCACGCCTATAACGAGAGTGCCCGGCACTCCCTCTTCGAAACAGGAATCATCTGACGCTTTAGATGCTTTATGGTATCTTCGACTGGTCGCATCCATCCCCCAAGCAGAGTCGTGCAGATCCGGCGTTCCCCGAACTCAGATGTAGAGGACAAGCGCGCAAGCCGAACGTGTGACTCGCTTTCGGAGGAGGAAATGGCAGATGCGAAACCACGTGACTACTGCTAACGTCCGATGTTTTGCCTATCCAAAGCTAAACCGGCGGATGCGCCGGTGGGACGACCGTTCATTGAACCGCCAGCATGCTGTGGCCTAGGTTGCGTAGGCTACGGTGGACCGTCGCCAAGAACGGCGGCGCTGTGCTGTGATGACGTTGCTGGAAACGCTCTCATCTCGACGACTGCTCCGACGACAGGGCGCGGAGCGCCTCAGAGCGCTCGACGCAGGAGGAGAGCGATCGAAAAGAACCAGCCAAACGCAAAGCGCGCACCCTCTTTCAACCAGCCGAAGACAACGCCGCTCGCGAGAGCGATCTAGAGCGCTCCGAGGAGACCAGTCGAAGATACCATTAGATACCAATGTGCACGGGAACAAGAGCGCCGCGTAACGCAATTCCTCTGCTCCGGTCATCGGTCACTTGTGCTAATCTTTTTTCGCTGCAGTTGTACATTATCAGGGTGTGTTACAAGGTGGCGCGGGATGTCGGTTAACTTGAAAGACTACGCATAAATGGCACATGACGAGGAAGCAATGCACATATACAACACACCATTCTTTTTAATAAGAATCGACTTTGTAGCTAACAAAGTTAACATTATAGATTTCTTCCTCTACATAAAGCCGATCCAAAAGTTACAACAAGTCATGAAAATTTTAAGCGGCGTTTACACTAGTTACGTAAAGTCACTTCACAAGCTAGCGTATCGTGCAGGAGGCTTGATACTTCTCTGGAACGAGTAGTTTTCGATGGGCCTGGCCGAGGTTGAATTTTCTGTGCCGGAACTGGTGGAAACCTTTGGGTGTAAGTCGACAGACTTGTCGCGAACGCCTCTGGCGAAGCTTCTGTAACAGTCCTTTCTGCAGTTGTTGGTCGCAGGTGGATGGGGTTTCTAAAAAAAGATGCCTCTGGTGTCGGTCTTTACAGTGTATCTACGAGGTTCTAGGCAGATTGCGGCTTTTTTTCTCACTTGTGATTGTGACAATGCACAGGCGGACGGACTAGAGTGGTTGAAATATCGGGTGTGGCAGTCAGCACATTTGCGCGTTTCTTTTTGCCTTTGCTGGAAGAGAGTACGCTGAGTGGCGGTTGGGACGCTTGGTTTCAAGAAACTCGGTTGGGTAGATAGGAATGTGAGCAGCTTTCTTCCCATTAGCAGCTCAGCTAGGGATGGTCCTCTTTTTGGCATCCAGTGATAGTTAAGTAACAATACTGCGAGGCCCTTGCCTTCCTCTGGTGCATTTGTCATCACTATTATGGTCCCTGCTGCTTGATATTGCTGCGGGGATACAGTGAACGTTGGTGGTCTTATCTTACGTTACATTCTTCCAAGAAACTTCTAATTTCTTGCTTGTTCGATGGCAGTAGTAGGGCTTCCGTGGTCTTTACTATTCCTGCATCTGCATCGATATGATAAGATGTGAGTTCGTGAACCAGTTTTATGAAGATGTTAAATTTGCAATGGCAAAGGTGCAAACTCAGTATACTGTACTCATGGGCGACTTCAATGCAAAAGTGGGGAAAAATGTTGCAGTTTCACGCGAAAGGCGAAGCATCAATTGCAATAGCAACTTAGTAGAGAATACGGAGTAAGGATAGTAGTTTTATCAGCTGTATAAACTTGGACATGCACCAGCACCAGCAACGCGCAGAACTGGTGTCGACGCCATCGCCGTTTTCCCCGCGTTCGCACCGAACGCGCGCGGCGTTGGTGGCTGTTGCCAGGGCCTCTGGGGGCGGCTCGGAGATTTTCGACGAGATCAGAACGGGAAACTCGTCGAGCAGCGTCGGAAGTCTTTACCACCTTCTCGTCTCGCAACGTTTTTATATAAATACGCATGTGATGCCGCAGCTAAACGTCGCCTCCCCTCCCTCCCTCCTTCCCTCCCTCCCGTCCTGCCACGGCCTTTCGCGCGACGGAAGAAGTCGCGTTTGCTCTCTGTCTCTTTATATATATATATATATATATATGATTGTAAAGGAGGAAAAAGACGCTTAATTCTGCAGACCTCCAGAGAGCGCGGCGCAGAACGCGCATTTGTTCTCCGCCATGCGTTCGCTCCCCGTGAAAGCACGCGTCCCTCTTGGCCTTTCATTCGCACATACGGCGTCCGGCGCGCGGCGACGATTTTATTGCCGTTGATGTCATACGGAACCTCACGGCGACGGTGACGCCGACGGCAGAAATCCTCTTTGAGTGTCCATATAATTTGCTATCGCAATAAAAATCAGGCTGGTGATCAAGCAACTGGCAACTACGGCATCGATTCTAGGAACACTATAGGAGAGATGTTGGTAGAATTCGCGAAAAGGAATAGGCTCCGAATAAAGAATACCTTCTTCAAAAAGCGCAACAACAGGAAGTGGACCTGGAAAAGCCCTAATGGAGAAACAAGGAATGAAATAGACTGCACACACTCTGCCGATCCCAGCACAGTGCAGGATGTAGAAGTATTAGGTAGGGTAACGTGCATTGACCATAGGTTAGTGAGGTCTAGGATTTCTCTCAATTTGAAGAGAGAAAGAATAAAATTAGTCAAGAAGAACCAGGCCAACCTAGACGCAGTAAGGGTAAAAACCGTCCAATTCAGGCTGGTGCTCGCAAACAAATGTGCAGCTTTAAAACAGGAAGGTGAAGAAAACGTAGAGGTAATGAATAAAACCGTAACTAGGCTTACCTCGGAAGCAGTGATTGAAGTGGGAGGTAAGGCACCAATGCAACCAGTAGGTAAGCTCTCCCAAGTAACAAAGGACCTAATAAAAAAACGACAAAACATGGAAGCGTCAAACTCAAGAGACCAGATAAATTCGCTCAACTGTCAAAACTGATCAACAAGAAGAAATTAAGAGATATTCAAAATTATAACGCGGAAAAGATTGAGGAAGCAGTAGAATATGTACGCAGCATGAAATCAATCAGAAGAAAATATGGCATAGGACAAGGCAAGATGTACAAGCTCAAAGATAAGCAGGGTAATATCATCAGCAATTTCGATGACATAGTAAAAGCAGCGGAAGACTTCTTTACCTACCTGTACAGTGCCCATATCAGCTATGCTACTTTCATTCGAAGTACTGATGAACAGGATACAGAGGTTCCTTCAATAACTAGCGATGTAGTTAGAAGGGCAGTAGTGCACCAAGTTGGGCTAGTTGGTTGAAGTTCATATTAGAAAGATTTCAACTGCGCTATGAACAGGGACAAAGGAGGACGAAATGACAACACGTGCGCAGACTCACAACTAGCTTTTAATGTGTGAACGATGACATATATACAGTGAGGATAACAACTAGCTTGTTTTGTTATCCTCACTGTATATATGTCATCTTTCACACATTAAAAGCTAGTTGTGAGTCTGCGCACGTGTTGTCATTTCGTCCTCCTTTGTCCCTGTTCATAGCGCAGTTAAAATCTTTCTAATATGAAGTTAGAAGGGCCTGGCAAGAGATGACCAGGGGAAACTCTGCTAGAGACGATGGTATAACAGTCGATTTAATAAAAGACGGAGGAGATATCATGCTTGAAAAGCTTGTGGCCCTTCTTTCCTTTCCAGGCTATTGAACATTATCTTTGTCTTCTGCATATTAATCTTCAACCCCACTCTTACGCTTTCTCGCTTAAGATCCTCATTCATTTGCTGTAATTCGCCCCACTGTTGCTGAATAGGACAATGTCATTTGCAAAGCGAAGGTTGCTGAGATATTCGCCGTTGATCCTCACTCCTAAGCATTCCCAGTCTAAGAGCTTCAATACTTCTTCTAAACATGCAGTGAATAGCATTGAAGAGATTGTGTCTCCATGCCTGACCCCTTTCGAGATAGGTAACTTTCTACTTTTCTTGTGGAGAACCAAGGTAGCTGTGGAATCCTTGTAGATATTTGCCAAGATATTCGAAATTGATACTAACGGTTTCAATCCCATGGCCGTTGCATCAGTGCAGACACCCCTGGAAGGGTAGCCGTCTAAATTACCTCAGATACTGAATTAAGGAGGATGATGAACAACAAGGAGGCCGAAGCTTGCTGAGTGCTTCAAGAAAATAAAATAATTTTTGAGCAGCATGGTCGGATGGCGTGCTAGGGTTACGATGTCTAACGAAAATCCCCCCAAATATCAATCTAGGCCGACAAAAATGCGGGCATCATCGGAAAGTTGAAACCGCTGGAAATCTCCGGACAGCACTAACTTTGTCGGGTAAATACAAAACACCTTTACGTCGATAGGTTGGCAAAATTTTGGAACACATAAATTGGATGTAGAAAGAGTTCAGCTAAAGCCCGATATTGAGAATGTTGCATTGAAGAGCGGCCCAGTCGGCCCTGTGACTGACGCCAGCATCCGGCATTACCATTCAGGCAACTGCACATATAAGCGAGAGGTCTGGTCGTCATTTGTTACAGAATGAGTCGGGGATCAAACTTGGAACGGGGCCTCTATCACATGAGAGACAATGCACTCCATGGTGCCATTCTTGGACGGCTGGTGCCAATAATTCGCGTTATGTAAATGCGAACAAATTGTCTCATGTGTCGACTCTCACTTTCCTCGAACTGCCAACATTTCTTGTTAATGTCCTTGATAGTCGCACAACCTTTGAATACAAGTAAGTGTGAGGAGTTACGCGCGATGCCTTTGAGTATTTGAGCAGCCTTTTTGGCTTTCGAAATCTGCTACTCTACGTTGTCGCTATATAATAAAGGCGGAATGGCAGCATGACAGACAACATGGAGAACAGACAACTCCAGCATGTATTACTGCACAATCATCTTAAACAGCAGTCTTAATTCATGCACATGGATAACAGTGGCGTGACAGTTTTTTGGACAACTGACTGCAAGTAGCGTATATACCGTACCAAAATGAGTACCTGGTCGGTAGCCAGTACGTGTGACTTACTACTGTGAGCAGCTTCGGACGTAGCATGCAAACGGACGACGATACAGATATGGTTTGCTCAATTCTTGTGTCGTGCCTTATGCCTCAAGGTGCAAAACCAACGTGTTCGTGTACATTAAAATGTTAGAGTGCGAATAGTAAAATTAGACTGGAAATATTTGGGGACACCTTAAAGAAAGTGATAGGTCAAAATCAAGAACCGTCCAGAATGGCTTCTCTCATAGCCGCTGTGCGGCGTTCGGACGCTTAGTCTTGCCAACAAATACAGAACGCATCTCTACTGAAGAAGAGCTGCCGCGGAGTGCTTCCGACGATTCTCCTAGCACGTTGACTACATATAATTAAAGAAAATCGCGGCTGCAAGCTTTTCGGGAAGCCTCTGAAAAGCCCAGAATCAATCATCTATGTGTTTGCCGTGTCGCGAATCAAGGCATATAAGGACGATAATTATTTTAAAATAATTCTTTTATTTTATTTCGACAACAATATTCTGACACTCAGGGCGCATTTCTGCCATCGCGATGAGGTTCCGCATAAAGTCCAAGGCCGATAAGATCGTCGCCACGTGCCGTATGCTGTAGGTGCGAGTGAAAACGCGCTAGGATAAGCCGGAGGATGAGTGCGAGTGAAACGTGCTAGGATGAGTCCCTCCTCTCGGAGCACGTTTGCAAGTTCTCCGAAGGGAGAGACGGGAGGCGGACGTGTTCTACGCTGCGCACGCCGGCCCGTCTGGGGCTGCTGTACCTTGAAAGCGATATGCAAAGGGGACAGAGTCCACCCTGCTATGAATTTTCGCAGCTTAGTTCGCGTTGATGCGAGCGGCCGCCCGAAGGTCAATTTGCTCGCGGCTGCTACAGCGCTTACTTACACCAACGTTTTGACAGCGAGTTTCTGCGGTCTTTGAGTGAGATGCGTTCATGTTTGTTTGTGTGCGCGTGACACCAAGCTTGTTATTTGAGTTGGTATGCATATGTTTACAAGTTTACATGGCTGATAAAACTGCTATCCTTACTTCGAATAGCTGTCCATTAATTTGTTATCGCAATCGATGCTGTCGCTGTCACCCTTCGGGTGAAACTGACACTTTTTTTTTGTTTATTTGACGTCATCATACATCACCGCGGGAAGTTTGAAAAGGTAAGTCAATACGCCTCGTGGTGGCACCCACGTGAACTAAACCCTGATGTCCAGAAAAACCGGATATGGCCCGCTTCCCGTCTAGCGTCAACTGAAAGTTTCAGTAATGTACGGCTTGACAACTCTGGTAGCTGCCTTGGTGGTACTCGGACGCTCTGGGCATAACGTGTGTGGGCCGGACGTCATCAAAGCGTTTGTACAGCACGGGAAGTAGGTGCTCGCCGTTGGAAGCAAGGCTACTCCTGGTAAGTCCTTGTCTACTAAGGATTCCGTTCAAGCGAAGTAATTACTTAGCGAGTTCCGTGATTTGTAGTTGTATGAGCTAGGATAAATGAAGACCGACCCATCAGCTGCAATTGCGCGATTGAGCAGTATCTCGCTTTTTTCAAGCACGCGAAAAGCAGTTGGCACGGAGGTAGATCTCCTCGCTAAGGCTAGAATTTCGACGCCCGTTGTTAGCACTGACTGGGCAACGCTGCTAGTTCCGGTGGTAAACAAAGTGGGTCAGTTGGATGGAGCCGCGATTTTAAAGCAACCGCCAACGCTGCGTGTCACACCGGGAAATATCGGTTGCCTAAAATACAAGACATCTTTGCGAACTTTAGCCGAAGAGAAGATTTCACCGCCATTGATCTGAATTACGCAAGCACTCAGCTGTAACTAGATAAGAAAACGAAGATGCTTTTAGTGGTGAACATGCCGAACGGACTCTTCTGTTATAACAATCTACTTTGTGGCGTAGCGGCCATTTTGCAGATATGCATGTAAGCCATCGTGCGGGAAATATCGGAGGTTCAAGTTTATTTGGGCGACGTGGTTATGACAGAGAAGGAGGATAACTGCGGCAAGTTGCGCGAAGTGTTGCGTAGGTTTCGAGAGCACAGTATCAAGCTTCATCCAAGCAAATGCAAAGTACGACAGTCGAGTATACTGGGCACCGTATATGCGCAGACTGTCTGTTACCAAAAACGGAAAACATTGAAGCAATACTATAACAATGCTAAGTCCGACACGTGTGTCTGAGCTGCGTTCCTTTATCGGATTTGTGACGTATTACAATGCGTTTCTTGGCAGTTTGGCCATGGTGCTCGCTACGCTCTACCAGCTGCTACACAATTCACCGACGACTACGATAATACCCAATGCGACATTTGAGCGCCCGCTCTATATGTTTTTTTAAATTTTATTTCCCGATATATTGGCTAGCGCGGACAATCTGTTGCAAGCGGAGCGGCACGTGGCAAACTGAGCGAAGTGTGGCGCGACTGCCTCGATAATCGGGAGATCGCGAGATCCAGCGCGTGGGTGACGCGTGGGCGCCATTCACAGACAGACCACCGCTCATGCAGCGCTTTGTTTCCATATACGGCATCGGTGGACGCGCTCTCCAGCATGCCTTATTGTTGGCGTCATCGGTAAACAGACGAAGCGCGCTACTCTAGCGCCATCTCATAGCAATCGTTGCCTCAGAGTCCATTATGCGCGGCACTACGCTTTTCATCTCACGCTTTCACAATACCCTCCTCCTCTGCTTTCATGCTCGCGCTCTCTTCGCTATCGCCTTCTTTCACCCGCCTCTGCGCTTCGCGTTCGCTCTTTCATCCTTCGCTGAGCCCTTTAGCTCGGTTACGCCGAGGACGCTGACGTTCGCCGCAGGAACGGGTGCCAAAGAGCTGCGCTCTAAAGCACGCGCTGGCAGTGGAAAGCAAGACAAGAATATTTCTATGCAACCAAGCGCTTCATAAAAGGCACCACGTGTGAAACTCACTACGATCCGGAAAAGCCCCTGATCCTGGTAATGGACGCGTCATCATACGGCAACGGCGCTGTTTTATGCCACCGCGTCAACGTCGACTCGAAGCCGGTCGGCTTCCTGTCGCCCACCCTGACTGCCGCGGAGCGGAATTGCGCAGAAATTGAGCGTGAGGCGCTGGTAATGGTGCTTGGTGTGACCAAATCCCGCGAGTACTTTCTTGGCAACACTTTCACTTTAAAATACCGATCACAATCCACTGCTGTGACTTTTCAGCCCCTACAAGCCCGTGCTTGCACTGACAGCGGCACGGATTCAACGTCGGTCTCTGCTGCTGAGCGGCTATACTTGTACAAGATCTAGTATAAGCTGGGAAACGTCTTTCCGCTAGAAGATACCAAAGCCGCCTCCCAGCACGCCTTCCGTACGACGACAGTACCCGGGCGTCCATCAGCAAGGACGCCCGTGAGCATGTACTTCTAGCCGAGCATCTTGACACACGCTGCTGTCGTCACGTGATTTCGCCCGAACGGCGGAAGCCGGCGGCACCCTCAAACAAGTAGCATATATCCGGGATAGCTCACATCGGAAATTGTAGGGTCAAATGAGTACTTCCGTCCATTTTCTTTAAAAGGACATGAACTTGCGTCTATAGTAATGGTATTGTCACCCGCAATTGTTGCCCAGTGGCTTTGGCGTTGGGCTGCTGAGCACGAGGGATCGAGTCCCGGCCATGGCGGCCGCATTTCGATGGGGGCGAAATGCGAAAACACCCGTGTACTTAGATTTAGGTGCACGTTAAAGAACCCCAGGTGGTCCAAATTTCCGGAGTCCCCCACTACGGCGTGCCTCCTAATGAGATCGTGGTTTAGGCACGTTCATACTCACACAAGCATTTGTGATTCCCTCTCTTAGTGTCGAGAGAAGATTTCTGCCTCTCTCTAAAAGTAGTTCACTTTTACAGCAGACGCCTTCAGCGTTGTAGGGCTTAAAACAGATCGTGGTTTTGGCACGTAAAACCCCATAATTCTTCAGGGCTTAAAACAGTTCACTTAGCTGTTAAATTCATTGGTATGCAAGCGCAACCAACTACTTGTATCAAAACAGACAACGAATCGGCTTTGGTATACATGCAACAACCAGCCTCACGTTCGTGCTCCTACTGCATCATCTATCTGTCCCTGAGTACAGAGTGAACCACGAGGAACTAACGGATTCGAGATCATATAGGCATCAAAGGATACAGGAAAGCCTACAGGCTTCATGGTGATGCGCAGAGCTCCGCACCATTTGACTTCCTCATATTTACAAAGGTAGACGCAGTTTTAGTGGGCATCGTTGCACATGATTGCGATGCACTTCATTCTTTCTGGGGGTCAGCAAGCACTTAGATATCCCATCTGAAAGACAGCTGTGGAGCTGTTTTTCCCACGAACCGGCTCTGATTCGGAATGCTGCATTGATATCAGGCTTGTCCTGCTATAGGTGGTCTAAATCTAGAAGCGTACATCCTGCAATAATTGTCATGCTCCGGCTACACAAATATTTCGATGTGTACCAATATACATTTCTATGTATTTTCAGGATCAACCCATATATCTAACATTGGCGCAAGCCAGCCTAACACCAATTAGGACATGCAAGTGGCCCCTCTGTCAGGCCGTCATGTACATAAGATCAGACTTCGAAGACAGCCGCATAACTAGCGATCTCGCGCGCTAGGAAAGCAGATAAGTCTGGTGCGTGTGCATGGACCTTAGAAAGCTTACATTTCCAATTTATTTTCCGAGCCAGAAATGTTCACTCCCATCACTCCACGTACCAAGCTATAGCAATTGGCTTCAAGAGAAGGCAATGGCAAGCACTGAAAGTAAACAACAAACAACAAAGCAGATCCCTTACTGTATCCGCATGAGACCTAAGTCTCTGGTCCTCCTCCTCAACTTACAACGCCAAGCGAAGCAACCTTGTGGTTTATAAAGTCTTGGCAACCTGAGAATAAACGAATGCGTGAATTCGTGGTTCTAGAGTTGCGCTACGATGGCCGATATTCTAAACAGTGTTTGGTATAATCTTGACGGGGAATCCTGTTACACATAATCACTCGCCTTGAAGCAGAGGTTGCGATCCGTCATGAATGGTTGGAATACAAAGACGAAGCTTTATCCTCGCGCTTCCATGGAACAATCTTTCCTCTCTCTCAGTCGGTGGCTAAGCTTGGCGAAATTTCACGTGCTGCCTTAGTGAGGAGGGCAAAATGTTGTGCTCCGCCAGTGCCTTTATAAGAACCTTTATGGAAAGAATGAAAGAGAGAACAAACTACTTAGAACGACAGAAAGCTGAGCAAGTTGGTAACGGTTCCTAATGCAAAAAAAAGGTAAGGCGTGCCGACACGGGTACAAGATGAGGAAAGTGGACAACACAAACGCCGCCGTTTGTGTTGAATTTTTGTAATTATTCTATTATGCATTTCAATTTCTTGTGCAAGTGCGAGCTGGTCTTCGAGTAGACCAGCTCACTAACTAGAATTGGGCTATCTGCCACAGGCAACCTTAAATAAATTTCGAAAGTGTTCGCTGAAACACCCTGTATGTGTCGCATTTTCATTACTCATGGCACCTGAGCCTATGCAAAAGTGAAATGGGATAAAAGCAAGCACAGGCTCCCAACCTTCCCACTTCATACCCCACTCAAAAACCATCTCTATCGGCCAAGTTCTTTTTTCAAAAGCTAGTACTATAAAAATCGCAATGATAATCCCAGCAATCAAATGAAGCGATCGTTTTCATATGTTTACTAATTTTATACATCACATTTCTCGTTTTCTATTTCTTTCCTAAAGACCAGCTGCTTTTTAACACTTGCTCCTCAGTCTTCCCAGTTTATTTATTGCCCCGACGGGGGTCCTTAAGGAGAAATAAGGTTGAATAAGTGATTAATGCTTTAAGTGAAGAATTAGTGCGTTTGTCTACTTTTAGTGCTCTGTAATGCTACCACGCTTCTGGATGTTTGCATTCAAATAACCACATGGGTGATGTCATCAGCAGTATCTTTTTCTTGTTATCTTAGTGATCACTTGCCAGTGTCTTGTTTTTTACCGCCCCCCACTTAAAAATATCAAGGAAAGCAGAAACACGTACACACTGCTGTAGTGCATTATATATAATTATTAACAGCACCACTGAAGTGGCCTTCGGTAAGTCTCTTTCAAGCACAAGTTTTCGCGATGTGCTTGATGAATGTTATCCAAATGCTGCGTACGTATTATCGATAACAGAAATAATTCAGAAATCGTACACTGAAAACATCACAATGATTAAAGTCAGGTATCATACGATGTCACGGAAACCTTGGTTGAAGAAAGAGCTGCTCGTAAGGATAAGTGTAAATAATAGGCTTATTACACATTTCTTACCCCCCCCCCCCCCGGACGTGTCTAGATAAAAAATTCTGAAGTTCAAAGAATTTTGCAGAGCATTTAATTCAGATTTATGCAAAAAGAGAATACTACGATTAAATTTACTAGTGTTGCACTTAAGTCTACTCAAGTGTGGCAACTATTCAGACGGCTTTGTCAAACTGACAAGATATCGACTAGTAAGGCACGGCCACGCCAGTGGCTGACATGCCGTGTTGGTGCGTGGCCTCCGAAGCCGTAGAACGTCTGCCATGGCAGGTGACCTAAGTAGACGGCCGTTGTGACGACGCACCGCGCACCACATGAGCGACCGGCCAATCAACGGCCGCGAAGCTGCATGGCGTCAGCGTGAGCTCATTGCCGGGCTGGTGAGCTATAGAGTATCGTCGCCACCGGTGACACATACATCGGCTACTGCTTCCATTCCATAGAATTTAATGTCCGGCATAATGAAGTAAGGAGTAAATTGCGCATCTTATGAAAAATGTCCACTCTCATAACTTTAGCACCAACGAGAGTGCCGATACATGTGATGTTCAGCTGCCGTGCGCGGCTACCGATGGCGCACGGCTAAGAGGCTCAGCCGTGCTCGCATAGCTACCGGCGGCACCGCGAATATCTCTATATTTTTTGTATAAATTGTTGTACCGACATGGTAAAGTGGCAACAGTGGTAACAAAACATTGCGGTTTGTGACCGTCGGTGGTTCATTTTGAAGCGCAGAGAGCTACAGGTAAAAGAGAGAAGTTGCAAAGATACCTCTTATATATACGCATTGCTTCCTCTTCATCTGCCATTTATGCGTCGTCTTTCAAATTAACAGACAGCTCCCGACACCCTTGTAACTAGTCCTGAATCTCTGTATCGCGAAAAAATTAACACAGTTGCACTTCTGCTGTCGGCGCAGCTGGTCCCGTGTGTCAGAGTGAACACATCATCATCAGCAGCATATATCTATGTCCTCCGAAGGACGAAGGCCTCTCTCTGTGATCTCCAATTACCCGTGCCTTGCGCTAGCTAGTTCCAACATGCGCCTGCAAATTTCCTAACTTCATCACCCCACCTAGTTTTCTGCCGTGCTCGATTGCGCTTCCCTTCCCTTGGTATCCAGTCTGTAACTCTAATGGTCCTCCGGTTATCCATCCTACGCATTACATGGCCTACCCAGCTCCATTTCTTCCTCTTAAAGTCAACTAGAATATCGGCTATCCCCGTTTGCTCTCCGATCCACACCACTCTCTTCCAGTCTCTTAACGTTAGGCCTAACATTTTTCGTTCCATAGCTCTTTGTGCGGTTCTTAACTTGTTCTCGAGCTTCTTTTCAAAGACTCACCGCGAATCTTACCATCGCTCAATAAAAGTTTCCATCCATCCATCCATCGAGCTTCTTTGTTAGCTTCCAAGTTTCTGCCCCATATGTTAGCACCGGTAGAATGCAATGATTGTACACTTTTCTTTTCAACGACAGTGGTAACTCCCAGCCAGGATTTGGCAATGCCTGCGTATGCACTCCAACTCAATTTGATTCTTCTGTAAATTTCGTTCTCATGATCAGCGCCCCTGTGAGTTACTGACCTAGATAAACGTACTCCCTTACTGACACGATCTAGAGGCTGACTGGCGATCCGGCATTCTTGTTCTCTTGCCAGGCTGTTGAACATTATCTTTGTCTTCTGCGTATTCTTCAACCCCACTCTTGCACTTTCTCGGTTAAGGTCCTGAATCATTTGTTGTAATTCGTGCCCATTCGCGCTAAATAAGAATATGTGTTCTGCAAACCTGACATTGGTCCCGTTACTAGCCAGCCAGGATAGTAACGCCAGGCTCGTAGCAGCCAGGCTAGTAGCCAGCCAGCCAGACCAAACAAGTTTTGTGAAGTTTTCTGTAATGTGAAGATGAAAGTAAGAATAAAAAAAGGTTACTGAGACAATTGCCATTGATCCTGACTCCTAAGCCTTCGCAGTCTAAGAGCTTGAATACTTCTAAGCTTGTAGTGAACAGCATTCGAAAGATTGTGCCTCCTTGCCTGACCCCTTCCTTGATAGGTAACTAAACTTTTCTTGTGGAGAACCAAGGTAGCTGTGGAATCCTTGTACATATTTGGCAAGATTTTCATCGTATGCCTGGACTCCTTGATTACGCAATGCCTCTATGACTGCTGGCATATCTAATGAATCGAATGCCTTTTCGTAATCTATGAAAGCAATATAGACAGGTTGATTTTACTCCGCAGATTTCACGATAACCTTATTGATGACAATGAAATGATCCATCGTAGAATATTCCTTCCTGAAGCCAGCCTGTTCTCTTAGCTAGCTGAAGTAAAGTGTTGCCCTGATGCTACTGAAAATTACCTTGGTAATATTTTATACAATACTGAAAGCAAGCTAATGGGTCTATAGTTCTTCAATTCTTTAACGTCTTCCTTCTTATAGATTAGTATAATGTTGGCGTTCTTCCAGCTCTCTGGTGCACTTGAAGTCGTGAGGCATTGCCTATAGAGGGCTGCAAGCTTTTCAAGCAATATATCTCCTCCCTATTTGATTTAATAGACTCTTCCTCCATTCTCTCCAGCTGCTATTCCCTTTGTCATGTCTTGCAAGGCCGTTCTAACTTTATGGCTAGTTATCGAAGGAGCCTCTCTATCCTATTCATCACTACTTCGAATGAAAGCAGCTTGGCTGCTCTGGTACCTGTACAGGTGAGTATAGAATTCTTCCGCTGCTTTGCAATGTCATTGAAATTGCTGATGATATTACCATGCTTATCTCTCAGTGCATACATCTTGCCTTGTCCTATGCCAATTTTTCTCCTCACTGATTTCATGCTGCGTCCATATTTTACTGCTTCCTCAATCTTTTTCACGTTATAATTTCGAATATCCCTTAGTTTCTTCTTGTTGATCAGTTTGATAGTTCAGCAAATTCTGTCTGGTCTCTCGAGTTTAACACTTTCATGTTTTGTCGTTTCTTTATTAGGTCTTTTGTTACTTGGGAGTGCTTAACTACTTTGACTTGGTGCCTTACCTCCTACTTCAATTGCTGCTTCTGAGTTCAGCTATAGTTACGGTTTCATTTATTACCTCTATATATGTTGTCTTCATCTTCCTGTTCTAAAGCTGCATATTTGTTGGCGAGCACCAGTCTGAATTGGTCTGCTTTTGTCCTTACTGCCTCTAGGTTGGCCTGTTTCTTCTTGACTAATTTTATTCTTTCTCTTCAAGTTAAGAAGAATCCTAGAGCTGATTAACCTATGGTCACTGCACTTTACCCTACCTAATACATCTACATCCTGCACTATGCGTGGATTGGCAGACAGTATGATATCTATTTCATTCTTTGTTTCTTCATTGGGGCTTTTCCAGGGCCACTTCCTGAGGCTGTGCTTCATGGAGAATGTATTCATTATTCTGAGCCTATTTCATTCCGCGAATTCTACCAACATCACTCCTCTAGTGTTCCTAGAATCAATGCTGTGGTTGCCAATTGCAGATATGTGGCCGAAAATAACACTTTTATTCTTCAATACTTTTTATGAATTTCCCCTACCCTCCGGGCTCCGGAAGTGTTCATTTTATGACTAAGGTTGGAGATTTATTCAGAATTTATTGTGACGAATGGCACCCGAGTGAAGTTGTATTTATACGTAAGAAAGGCATGTCATCGGCAGGTTCGTTAGTGACAACCGAGGTAAAATACTAATTGATTAAATCACAACGCTTTTTATGCCAAACGCGAGAGCTAACTCGATTAGTCAGCGATATATTATGCGAGAAATTGTTTGAGTTAACGTGTTTCTGAAACCTTTAAGGCTTGTCACAAACAGCACGCCGTCCCAAAAACATTGACACAAGTGACGACAAAGAAACGCAGCTCCCGATTGTTTTAGCTTCAAAAGGCGGATGAATTAGAAGTAAAATACCAATGATTGCAAATAAATGAATTTTTCATAAATAACTAGAATGTATATGCAACCACTACGCTTTCAGTAATAGCATTTAAAGTACATCTGGCGACAGACAACAATGCACCAAAGTTTGTCCTTTCTTTCATTCTTTCTGTAAAGGTCATTATACAGGCACTGACTAAGTTCAACGTTTTGGCCTCCTTACTAAGGCAGCACGTGAAATTTCTCCAAGCTTAGCCACCGACTGAGAGCGAGGAAAGATTGTTCGGTAGAAGCGCGAGAATAAAACTTCGTCTGTGTATTCCAACCGTTGATGATGGATCGCAAACTCTGGGTCACGGTGAGCGATTCTGTTTAACAGGATTTGCCTACAAGATTATACAAAACACTGTTCAGAATATGGGCCATTGAAGCGCAACTCTAGAACCACGAATTCACGCATTCGTTTATTCTCAGGTTGCCAGGACTTTATGAACCACAAGGTTGCTTCGCCTGGCGTTGTAAGTGGAGGAGGAGAAACAGAGACTTAGGTCTCATGCGGATACAGTAAGGGATCTGCTTTGTGGTTTGTTGTTTACTTTCAGTGCTTGCCATTGCCTTCTCTTGAAGCCAAATGATATAGCGTGGTACGTGGAGTGATGGGAGTGAGCATCGCTGGCTCGGAAAATACATTGTAAATGTAAGCTTTCTTAAGTCCATGCACAAGCACCAGACTCATTTGCTTTTCTAGTGCGCGAGATCACTAGTTATGCGGCTGTCTTCGAACTCTGATCTTATGTACTTGACGGCCTGACACAGGGGCCACTTGCATGTCGTAATTGGCGTTAGGCTGGCAGGTGCCAATGCTAGATATATGGATTGATCCTGGAAATATATAGAAATGTCTATTGGTACATATCGAAATATTTGTGTACCCGAAGCATGACAATTATTGCACGATGTACGCTTCGAGAATTAGACCTATGGCAGGACAAGCCTGATATCAATGCAGCATTCCGTATCAGCGCCGGTTCGTGGACAAAACAGCTGCAGAGCTGTCTTTGAGATGCAATATTTATGTGCTTGCTGACCGCAATGCAGTGGACCGCAATCATGTGCAACTATGCCCAGTAAAACTGCGTCTACCTTTATAAAATAAGGAAGTCAAATGGTGCGGAGTTCTGCGCATCACCATGAAGCCTGTAGGCTTTACTGTTTGCTTTGATGCCGATATGATCTAGAATCTGTTAGTTCCTCGCGGTTCACTCTGTACTCAGGGACAGATAGATGATGCAATAGGGGCACTGACGTGAGGCTGGTTGTTGCATGTATACCAAAGTCGATTTGTTGTCTGTTTGGATACACGTAGTTGGTCCCGCTTGCATACCAATAAATTTAACAGCTAACTGAACTGTTTTAAGCCCCACGACGCTGAAGGCGTCTGATGCAAGAGTGAACTTCTTTTAGAGAGAGGCAGAAATCTTCTCTCACACTAAGAGAGTGAAGCACAAATGCTTGTGTGAGTATAAACCCCGAAGGAGTTAGGTGAGCCATCTGCGGGTTGCTGCATTCTGCTTTCCCCGCATCAATGATTTGGTCACGCTGTTGGCATTTTAAGAACTTGAAAAAAGCCGAGCACCCATTTGCGTAATGGGAAGGCCGCTTATAGTCCGTACTCGCAAGGAGCAACGCTCCTCGCGCAGGAACAGAGACGAGAATGCAATCATCGCCGTGCGGGCGCACTACACGCGGCCTCCCCATTACGACGAGAGAAGTGAAATTCAGCATGGAGAATGGCACCTTGCCTTATATACACGCGCAACAGTGCCGCCGCCCCGGGAGAGCGGCAGGAAACTAGGCATGCAAGCGGTTAGAATGCCGACAAAGAGAGGGTGGTGCGAACGTAGACATGACCGACGCGGGTCAGTCTTTTGGGCTAAGATCCAATCGTAGCATCTGTGGTTAGCCTTGTTCCTGGGACCTCTTTGGGTCCCAGGTGCGACACAGGTAGTTCGACGGCGCGGTACAGGGCCCAGAGCCAACCGCCCGGAATTTCAAGGGGTATGTGCCATTGCGCTTAGACCCTTTCTACACGATCACCAGGATCGGTCCACATTTTTGCACACGCACACAAAAAATTCATGGAGCCTAACCATAAAGAGCGTCGCTGTAAAACAGCTCCAGAGACGCGTGTGATGTGAAAACCGAAGACGGAATCCTAATATTCATGGTGTACAGATGACCCGGGAGATCGAAAGCAGACGTATTCTTGCTATCATTGTCACACATAATGTACAGAGTACTCGAGCCCCGTCAAACGAAATGCTTTCACTTTTTGCCCGAGAAAGCACGCCATTGTGATGCAAATAAACATAACTTGAACTCATTTCCTCATAACTCAACGCTGAATAAAACGCTGACGTCATCCTGGACAACATCAACTAGGGCCGTAGTACTCAATCTTCTGACACTTCTAGTCGCGAGCTTAAAATTTTCAGTGTGTGATCTTGTATTGTAGAAACTTACCTCACATGTCTCTGATCTGCTAGTTGCAATTTTCGAGCACCTAAGATAAACCGTCACTCCGCCACTACATGATGCCCTGGCGGCAGGCCATCATGGCGTGTCCCGCATATATGACCATGCTGATTCGTTTGGGTTGTAATACACTATACTGTGTGTCGTTATGTTGCCACATACGAAATCTGCCAGAGCTTGAAAAAGCCGTCCATCTAACCTACTTCAGTCTCTTGACATACCAACGAAGGATTTCATTATGGTATTTTTCAACTCACTCCGCCCTTTCCCTCTGTTCATTTCCGCAAGGTGCGTGTCGATCGCTCTGATTAGGAAATACGCCCTGTGGTAAGCTACCACTCACGCCTTTCCGGCCATCTGCGCAACTGATGTCGCAGGCATTCTTCAACACGGCGTTGACGCTATATATATGGCGATCCTCGATTACCTATCGTGGACTTAGCTCACCGTTATCTCTCCAATGTCATCGCAGATACTACTCGCTCGTGCTAGACACAACACAAACACGCAATGACCTTAATGAAGTCTCAATCACACGTTAGTCGACATGCTGTCGATGTACATTTCCGCTCATTACCGGGATAGGAACGTGGACCTGTCTTTGGTGGCATTCGCGAGTAACTCCTCGCTCTGCAACGCCACCAGATTCGGTTGTGCTTGTCAGTCGCCCGCGTCGCGCCCTGCAAATGCGTCCGTGTTGTTAGCCTCGCACCTTACTATACATAATTGATCCCTACATCAAGCCAATACAGACTAAATAACCTTCCTTGTGTTTTCGCACCTAGCACATCTCCATCGCCGAGAACTACACTTTAAAATATTGCAACAAATACATAGAAACACAACTTTCAAGCACATAGATGGATGCGCCCTATAGAACCCATTAACACTTTATTCCTCTTTTGTACGATTTTTCACCGGGTGTAAATCACTCGAATGTAGCTTAGAGATTTCCGCATATTTTACTAATGCATCGTTCTTCCACAAGCCTGTTGTCCGAGTATTACTAACTTTTTAAGTACAGGGAAGCAAGATCATATAGAGATCATATGCAGTAAACTTGTAAGCTATTATAACAATCTTCAAAAAAATACGTATTAAAGTGTTATTTGAAACCATATCGCTGGAGGCCGGACAAACGACTGATTTTGGCACGCTGACTATACTGCAATGCCTAATGGCTTAAAGAACCATCATTTTGCTCGCGTTTGGTGCCTTAATTACATGCATCCAATACACAAAATAGTGCGCTATGTCCCATCTTAAATGCCAGTCTCTCGTGTGTACGTAACGCAGGCGATGTTACAGTTGTGCGTAGATTTCTTCTTTACCAGAGCAGAAACTGTGAAAAATATGGTAGACACGGAAGCTATAAAACTTGTTGCTGGGCTTGAAGTTCTTACTTCAAGGAATACAAATATATTGCGATATATTCAAACAGGGACGTCCTCGTCCTTGTTTGAGCCTTGCGCAGTATATTTGTTTTCCTTGAAACATGGAATCTATACAGCAAAGTGCAAACTAGATTGTGCAGTGAATCTTCCAGGACTTCCCGCATGATGGAGTCTTGCATTCTTATTTATGAATTTTTCTCGTTTGTTTTCTATGCCATAAAGCAGCCCTCCTCGTTATAAAAGAAAAGTACAAACTACATTAGAATATTCAAAACAAGCAATTTTTCTTGCGCGTTGGCCACCGTCATCGGGAGTGTAGTCGAATCTTAACAGCGGATTATGTTTCTGTGCCGCTGCAGCCAAAACTTACACAATCCTGTTTTCTCTAAATGACTTTTATACCTTTAGAAAAAAAGATACAGATGCCAGACAATTGTCACGTACATTCACATATAGGTTGTTATTTTCATAATTGCGATAATGACAGGAATCCGTGAACACAAGCTTTTGCTGCGTATCGCAGTCTAGGTTAGCAGTGACAAACACATCGGTTGATCTTGACCGATCAGGCACATTGGCCGCTGTAGTGTTTTCCTGTGGAAGCAGTAAAGAGCTGAAAACTATGTTGGCCTTGGCCCTCCGGTTAACTAGTTTCCAGATATGCGTTCCCAAAATTTGCTACTAAATGCATTGGGGTTCAAGAAATTTTTGAGCTTGAATGAAAAAAAGCCTAAAAAGTCGTTTTGTTAAAAAAAGTAATTAGAAAAACAGCAGCGGTTATCTGAAAACTAGTATTAGTTAGAAAATTTATTCTAAGTGAATGTGGTTTGTGAAATCACGAGTTTTATTTTATATAGTATGGTATTACGGTAACTGAAGTATTTAATTAAATAATAGAATGGCAAAGTTTTGTAAGACAATCATGCATTTTGATTGACACTGTTAACCAACTCATTGAGCAGTTCTGTACTATATGCCACACATAATTTTCAAATATTTCTGTTTTCACTTAAAAAAAAAGACACGGTATGTTATGGCCAGTGGACCACGTAGAATAGCGTTTCCCGATACAAACCCGAAGCCCATCGCAAACAAGCACAGCGAAAAGCCACAAAGTAAGCAGGTAGGGACGTTTTCCTAGTTTACGATGCGCATGCTGAACCGCCGGTGTTATCTACAAGTAGTATGCTGAGCGCGAAGTGGGCGTTTTATTCCGCCGCGGGCATTGCGTGGTAAAAAAAGAAGAAAAAAGCACATACTTGCGTAACCTTGCAGGTTTAGAACGAAAATTAAAGTGCAGCTGTTTTTAATAAGTTGTATTAGCAATATCTTTAATCCTGGAACAAACCACGCATTTTAAAAATTCGTCCGCATATGACCCGGAGCGTCTCTCTCTTTTTGTGCATATTTAAACGTGCTGTCATATTTTATTCTTAAACAACAGCGGCAAGGCGTGCGTACGACTAATGTATAGTGCTTTCCAGTGGTACAATAAGTAATTCACTACAAACGCTGCGTTTAAACGAAACAGCTTAAAATAAAGCACATGACCCGGAGCGTCTCTCTCTTTTTGTGCATATTTAAACGTGCTATCATATTTTGTTCTTAAACAGCGGCAAGGCGTGCGTACGACAATTTTTTTTTATTATTTTTATTCAAAATACCCCCAAAGGCCCTCATTATGAGGGTATTACATGGGGGGGGGGGGGGGTCACAGGCACTGGTCATAGATTATACATCATATTAAAGAACAAGACAATATAACAAAAATAATAATAGAGTGATACAAAGGTAATATACAAAATGAGTCACAATTATTTCAGAGAAAAACATTAGTACATATTAGGAGAACATAAGGCAACTGCAATGAAAAGCAAAACAGCAACAAACATCGAAAACACTGTAAAAGTCCCAAGATAATAATAATAATAAGATTAGTTGACAAGTCGTGAGCGAATTAAATCTTGAAACTTAGTCAAGTCAGGTTCCCTGGCAATGTCTGATGGTAAGGCGTTCCACTCATTTATTGTGCGTGGTAAGTATGAATATGCATAATGGAATGACTGGCAGTTAATGCGTTTGACTTTGTATTGATGGTCACGACGTGGAAAGATAACTTGTGGTGACTGAAAGAAATCATCATGAAGTGATGGATGATGATAAAGCTTATGGAAAAGTGATAGGCGAGAAATTTTATGGCGAAGTGCTAAGGTGTCCAACTCAGCTTTATTCTTTAACGAGGTGACGCTGGTGTAACGTGAATAATCTGAAAAAATGAAACGCGCAGCACCGTTTTGCAAGGCTTCGATGTTACTGATGATGTAAGTTTGTTTGGGATCCCAAATGGCAGACGCGTATTCTAGTTTAGGACGGAGTAATGTTGTGTACGCTAGTTTTTTAACATGCATTGGGGCTTCTTTTAAGTTATGTTTAATAAGTCCGAGAGTACGGTTAGAAGAGGCAAGGGTAAGATTAATATGATTATTCCATGATAAGTTTGACTGAAGATTGATGCCAAGGTACTTGTAAGTTGTGGCGAGTTCCACAGCGTTGTTATCAAGAGAGTAGGTGGTTGGAATTCGTGGTCTATTGGTGAAAGACAAGAGTTAAGTTTTGGAAACATTTAATGGCATTAACCAATTAGAACACCATGCACTTATTGCCTCCAGGTCAGTTTGTAGTAAGTGATTATCAGTGTTACTTGTTACACATCGATAGAGTACACAATCATCTGCAAATAGTCTGATTTTGGATAACACGCAACTGGGCAAATCATTAATATAGATTAGAAAGAGTAAAGGTCCAAGTACGCTGCCTTCTGGAACTCCAGATGTAACATCAGCATGAGATGAGTTAGAATTGTTAACTGATGTAAACTGAGTTCTAGATGAGAGAAAATCGGTGATCCATGCAATTATAGTAGGGTGAATGTTAAGCTGTGAAAGTTTAAGCAACAACCTATGGTGTGGAACACGATCAAATGCCTTGGAAAAATCTAAAAATATTGCGTCAACTTGAAACCCTGCGTCTATCAGTGCATGTATGTCGTTAATAAATCCGGCTACTTGGGTTTCACATGAGTAGCCCTTGCGAAAACCGTGCTGATACTTGAAAATAATGTTAAGGTCTTCAAGGAAGTTGATGACTTGAGTGTGTATTATATGTTCGAGTAATTTACAAATAGTACTGGTTAAGGAGATGGGACGATAATTGAGCGGACAAACACGATCACCTGATTTGAAAATGGGTATTATTTTAGCTATGCGCCAGTCATTAGGAATACAGCCTGTTGATAGTGACTGGGAAAATAGAGCGGTTAACATAGGACAAATACTATGCGATGTATTCTTTAAAAATTTATTATTGAAGCCTAGATGGTCGGCGCTAGATGACGTTTTAAGATTGCTTAGTAGAGCTAAAACACCAGACTCACTGATGACTATCTAGTGCATTGTGATTCCTACTAACGCCTTTAAAGTTGGCAATGAGTTAACGTTTTCATGAGTGAAAATTGTTACAAATGTATCATTAAGAAGTTGAGCACAGTCTGAATCGGGGATAGGAACTCCATGAGAATCAGTAAGACTGATGTCAGTGCGAGTTACAGGATTTACAACACGCCAAAAGCGACGAGTATTATTTTTTAGCATGGATGGTAAATCGTGAGAAAAAAAGTTATGGCGAGTAGATTTTAGCAATGCCTTATAAGCCTTTTCGCACGCTTTGTGTTTGTCATGGGCACTCGCGAGACCAGTCAGTTTTGCCTGCCTGTACAGTCTCTTCTTTTTGTTATTAAGCCGCCGAAGCTTGTTGGTAAACCAAGGAGAGCTATTTTTGCAGGAAATGGCTAACATAGGAATGAACGTGTCAATGAGAGAAATGAGGTTAGCTTTAAAGAGGGCCCAGTTCTGTTCAATGGAGCGTGCATGGAAATCATGCAGAAATTGATCTGAAAATGTTGTTAATTCATTGTTAATTGCGTCGAAATCGGCTTTAGCGTAACATCTTATTTTCTTTTTGGTAATTGTTCTTTTGTCACACAAAAGTTAATGCATCCAGTTATAACATCATGATCTGCGATGCCTTCTTCATGAGTTATGTCGGAAAATATATCAGCATTGTTAGTTAAAACTAGGTCTAGTATATTGGCAGAAGTTTCAGTGGATCGTGTTGGCTGACTGATAAGTTGGGTTAATGAAAAGTCAAGACAAGTGCTCAGAAAAGAATGTGCGGCCGCATCCGTGGCCGATACCGAGAGTGACGACCAATTGATATTAGGAAAATTGAAATCGCCAAAAATGATAATTACCGACCTCGGAAAAAGCGCGAACACCTCGCTCAGCACCCGATGATACTCATCGGAAAACGCGCCACACATGTCGGATGGACGGTAAAAAACACCAATGATCACACTAAATGCAGTACCCTTCAAGGAAATCCAAGTACATTCAAGAAAAGAATCGATAATGATAGGTGCGGCAATGAATTCTTCCTTTATCGCGATGAGCACACCGCCCCCTCTACGCTGTTGTCTATCACATCGAAAAAACTTGAAAGTGGATTCACGCGTAAAGATGCTGTTATCGTGAATGGTGTCGTTAAGGCAGGTCTCGGTAAGTAACACTAAAGACGCCTGGGATGAATCGATGAGCGTTGAGAGTGCAATACCATTAGCGACAACACTTCTAGCATTGGTGTATAAGAAGGAAAATTTTTTGTCAGTGCGACCATGCAATTTTACGGGTAAGCTGGTAGATGAACCTGAGCCTAAGGAAACGAAGGAGGAACATCATTTATCCCTGCGCCGGGAAACAAGAACAGCCTGGCCTTCATTCGTGTTCCACTCGTAAACGTCATTGTTCAAATGCAGTTTGTTGAAAACAAGACGTACTCGATCCCCGTGTTTCTTCATAGTTCGCGAGAACTGTAGAAGCTTTCGTCGCTTTTCGCGAACTGTTTCCGAGTAATCTCGCGAGATGCTCAGGCTGGTGTTTTTCAACTTAAAGCCGCGGCTCAGAACCAGTTCGACTTCCTTCTCATTGAAGAATTTGGCTATGATAGGCCGCTTCTTCTCCGACGAAAAGCGGCCCACACGATGTGCTCTCGAAATTGACGTCACGGTAAGCCCAAACTTTTCGGTACAGAAATTATTTACGAGTCGTTCTGACTCTTCCCAAGTTTCAGACTTCGCCGAATCTGTTATGCCATAAAAGAGAACGTTTGACCGCCTAGAGCGATTTTCCAGGTCGTCAATTTTTTCTTGTACACCTACGAGAGCGTTGTCACTGCACGCGATGGACTGAGCACTAGGGGCTGCAGCAAATTTCTGCTCTAGATCAAGGACACGTTTTGTCAGTTTTTCTAAATCATTCTTTATCTCTAAGTGACTTTGAAGCACCTTGTTAACCGATTCTTGAAGTACTGAATTGCTAGCTTCAACACGCAAGATAGAGCCAGCCACAAGGTCTAGCTTTTCCTCTTGAGCCTTCGTCATGGGTCCCGGGTTAAGCTCGACATCGCCCCCCAGAACAAGCAAGCACATCAGATACAATACAGAAGCGCGAACACTTTTCAAAACATGAGGTGGCCACGACACCGCTAAGAGACAGACATCATCGTCACGATAGGAATAAGCATCATAGTAGCTAACCTGTACAAACATCAGCGGTGAGCGTAGGATCACAGTGACGGTGCCGTGGCCCAGGGTGGCGTCGGAATGCGCGCACTTTTGTACTGCCCGCTCAGCTGACTCGGTCCCACATTGCCAGACGGAAAAAAATACGGCATCCAGAAGTGGCGGAGCATCGACGAGAGGCGAACTGGCCAAAAACGGCATTGATAGGCCGCAGTCCGTTGACGAAAATGCGCCGAGCCAGGGGGAGCTTGTATCGTTGAGCCATTCACGCATGGGTGTCGTCGGGACCGGCCGCATCGAAGAAACGGACCATGGCCGGCCCAGGAAAATCAGCAACAGGACCTGTACAAACATCAGCGGTGAGCGTAGGATCACAGTGACGGTGCCGTGGCCCCAAAGTGCATAGTGCTTTCCAATGGTTCAATAAGTAATTCACTACAAACGCTGCATTTAAACGACAAAGCTTAAAATAAAGCGTCTGCATATGTCCTACAACAGTGATGTTACAGAGGTACAAACTTGCTGCTACATTTGGTTCTCATAGAGCCCGGAGAAATCGTGCGTATAACGTTTCCAAGCGCTTGTACGAAGCTTTATAATTTAGAACAATTCACGGTAGCGGTGCGGTACCACTATTCAAAACATTATTATTGCAAGTCTGAATGACGCGTTTTGCTTGCATGTAGTCAGACAAAATGTGTAATTGCGAGCTTAAGCGATATGTTTGATTTCTTTTCTATATAAATAAAAGTGGTACTTTCAACCTTATTCGTACCACTGTGATCGGCTTTAGTCTTTTTTGCTTTGCACTGATAGGAAACTTAACTTACGATACATCTTATTGCAGGTTGAAATTGGAATCAGCTAGCGCAAGACAGGGGTAATTGGAGATCGCAGGGAGAGGCCGTCATCCTGCAGTGGACATAAAAATAGGCTGATGATGATGACATGATATCAACCTCTGCTGTATTGGATTTCACACAAATAAATGCTCCTACTAGAAAACATGTACCGTCATTCACCGCAGTCGCCGCCATCACCACTTTCCCGCCAATTATGGTCTCGTTCCTTCGGAACCGTGGTTTATGTGGATGCGGACATCAGAGGAAGGATAAAGCCTGGTAATTATAGCGCTCATAAAGTGAAGTCAGGTGATTCACTATTTAACTAATGCGCTTTAGCGGCGGATAGAAATAAATAAAGTGAAGTGACCTGTCTGTACCTTATAGATCAGTGTTTAGATTACAAAAATTGCGATTCACCTTGCATTTAATTTATCGCGACGAATCTCCGTATTCATGGGAAACCGAAACAAAGACACTGATGAGTGCATCCAAACACGCCATTGAAGAGATGTCACTGTTTCTTACCGCAAGTGGAATTTTAATAACCCTATACAGCGTCATACAGTACACCGTTACTGTACAAAATAAATTAAATACTAGCAGCAATAAAAGTTGTCGTTTTTTTCACGATAAACGTACACTTTTCTCCGTTGTCAGCTGGATGGCAGAAGTCATAGAGAAAACGACATCGGTCAGCGCGTTTCTGGAGAAAGACGACGACGTCCAAGGAATGATAGAGGCGGGGTTGCTTCAACACCCGACTGCTTTAATCCAACTGCTCAGTGTTTTGATATGTGCTGGTACGCGATTAATAACCGAAAAGGAACACGCTTCTAAATAAAAGAAGAGTTGTCAAAACATGAACTGCGTCAAACAAGCTAGCGGTTCTGATAAACGCACGGAAGCGCAAACCAATAATGAAAGTACAAAGGGAAACACACAAACATTGACATTGTGAGCGCGAATATTAGATTATACTTCAAGTACAATCGTTCACTCGTCTTAGCGAAGGCACCAGTAAATTCTCACGGCACTCGCATAGGAACGTTTCACTGCAATGTCTGTGATGCCACCAAACTTTTGCTACGAGCAAACACCGCCGATAGTGCTCGTAATAACTGACTTGAGAATTGCATAGGGGCTGACGGGCAGCGTTTAGTCAGCGCTTCAATGTATAACAGTTGCTACAAATTGAATATTAGGCGTTACCATTTGAGTGAGAGAAAATTGTGCACATCCTACTCACAGAACCAGTGCTGCGCAAAGCATAACATTCACAATTATTGTCTCTATATATGTCTACCTATGCGACTCTATTGGTAGAGCATGCAGCTATGAGTTAAAAGATGCTGGTTTTTATCTCACCTGTGTAAAAATTTTCTCGTTTATTGAAGAGGCCCCAAACCAGGCGAGACGGCCGAAACCTATAGCTACTGCAGTGTTTCGCAAAGGGGCAAAGAATGTCTCGCATTAGAACTCACATTCTTATAACCGCCCCCCCACTGATCGGTGCTCGGGCGACCAACAAAAATATGATGGTGCTAGCGGGCACCATCCCACCGCCCACGAGCGTTAGTGTTGCTATATTAGTACCCCTCGTCAGCTCTACGCAGATGAACATTCAGTGTCGTAAAATTTTGTATAGCAATGTCTTCTGCTCGATTCTATGCTACTCTTATTCTCCACCGTTCCCGGTCGGCTAGTCCCGCTGGTAACCCTGACGGCACGTCACACCCACGCAGAATGCGGGAAAAGGAATGTCAGCGGAAAAAAACACGCTACAAACTTGCTGCGCAGATACTCCACCTGTCCGGGTTTTTTTTTCGATCGCCGCCCATTTGGTTACTCCGTCTTCAGCTGTATTTCGGTATGTCAACGGCTGCGCGTACAGTGTATCCTGTTTGCACATTCAGGACAGCCGAAAGTCGAGAAAAACGCGCCGCCCAGAAGAACGTCATGCGAATAGTCATTTTGTTCTCCTAGGCGGCATACTAAATTTTGCGCAGCTGATTGTCAGGCTCATTAGTCTTGAGAGTAACCAAGAAACTTCAGCACAGTGTTCAGTGCTAGCCTAATGATATCTACATTGCTTAAGACTTCCGAAAGGACGTGCGCGGCTCTATACAGCTATGACTCCCACTCTGCCCTGCCTGAGACGTCGAGATCGCTTCGAAGTAAAGTATTGAAAATCAAACGACATTTGATATTCTATTTAAAGTCGAGCTACCACGAAATTTCCCTTCAGCTAAGTTGGTTAATAATCAGTAGCGTTTATGCTATCATAGCAATATTAGCACAGATGCGGGGGTGGTAATTGTTTGATTTTTTTTTATATCACAGCCCGCAAGTATCACTTAAGCAGAAAGCGCGTGCACACCATAGTTAGCTAGCTTATTCTCACTGTTTTGAATACTGTGTCATTTTAGCGAGCGAGTGACGTTTTTATCACTTGTGTCGATACCGTTTATTTTTCTAGCTTATCTTAACGCAGCCCCTGGTGTTTTTAACGTAATATTTTGCAGGAAGTTTGGTTTTGCCTGCACTTTATGGAACTAGACCATATTTGCCGCGAAAATTTTTTATGTAGTTGGTCTTCAAATGAAATTTCCAATAATTTAAGTGGTAGAGCAGAATGCTTTGTTCGTCTAAAAAACAGCAATGCCTCTATACTTCAGTGAGCTCTGTCGAGAAAGAAAAACCTAGCACTAATTTTTCATTGTTGCGCGTTGCTTGTCTTCGTCCTCTAGTACTCAAAAAAGCCTAAGTTTGTTATTTCATTTATCGGCCGCAATTATAGAGGCATCTATAAGGAGTGTTAGATCACTATATGTTGTTTGCTTTCAGTGACTAGCCAAAACTGTGCGTTTCATGTGTATTCCATGCTAGATGGCACAAAGGTTCTTGTTTTTTTTATTTTTACGTAGCGCAAGGACACCCGCAAGCTTGTAGCTCAGCATAAAACCGAAGGCGTCACAAATGAGCAACACATTGCTTCGTTTTGGGAAGGAAAAATACTAAATAACAGCTCTACTCTCTTGGCTGCGTCTAAATTTTTAAAATCGCCTGTGGCAGATAGCACAATTGTAAACCTTGAACTATACTCGATGAGGTAGGCATTGCACTTCCACGACAAATCAGAATACTCGATTGAATAATTAATATAATTGTACCAGTTAACTTTGAATTATTTAATTTACGGCTCATATTAAAATTTACTAATTGTAGCCGGTGAGTTCCCACTTGTAATGAATTCTCACGATGACACCAGTTTCGAGATATGAATTTTTAATGTGTGCGATGAAATACATGGGCGCTTCAGGTATTTTTGCGCTTCAATGCATAAAACAGCGTTGTAGGAAAGAAAGCTAATGGAACAGTGCATTTTTACAGTAATTTAGACGGCGCATATCTCAAAACCGGTGCCATCCTTGGAATTCGTTCCAAATCGATAGGCCTTGCAAAATCACTTGCTGTAATTCGTAAATTGCTATATGCGCTGAAAATAATTCGTAAAAAACGTAATTAGTTGAATTTTATTAATTAATCAATTACAAGTTTCAGTGCTCGTGGAAGTAATTCCTGCCTCATCGAGTTATACAGTTTAAGGGTTAAAGTTGGGCTACCTGCCACAAGGGATTTTTTTTGTTAAATTTGGTAAAGCTAAAAAAAAAGAAAAAAAAAACACCTTACATAATATTTAAAGAGCAACACTGAAAAAGCTGAACTAAAACTTACACCAAAGCTTGAGTTTTCTGTTCCTGCCCTCTGGTAGGAGACTGTGGAACTAAGTCCGATGTGGATTGAAGATAATATACCATGGAGCCCTGCCACTGCCAGCATGACGTGGGATGATAGGTGCGTGCGCTTAAACCCCTCGGCCACTGCCTTCCGACGATCAAGATATCACGTACGCTTGAACGACTGTGTTTCAACAATCACTTTTGGGAACAGTCTTACGCCATGTATGTAGAGTCAAGATAGGCATCAATCGAAAGCTGAGTTATCGGACTACATACAATATTTTGGCTATAACAGTAGCCGACGTAGTTTTATCAGTGACCATATTGTCTCAAAAATCCAGTAGAAGTTTTCATCGTTTCCGTAGGCTTCCATTGCTGAGTCTTTATGCGGTGGAAACCCAGAATTTTGTTCCCAGAGCAGTTAATCACTGCATTTGTCTCGTGTGGCTTGCCTTCTAGAACCTTTCTGTCATCTGCCTGTTTCAATAATCAATCTGTACTTTTAATTATTCGCGAAAAACCTGCTCATTCCATTGAAAACGCGTTAGCTTCGCGCCGCGGCCGCTTGGGGCGCTAGTTGTTACGTGCCCAGAAAAGCTGGATATGCGAGGAAGAATGGTGAATATGCAAGAATGTCTTCTGAAGTCAAAGCCAGCTTTGACGGTTCTTGGCCTATGTGGGCCATGTGATGACCGAAACGGGGGAAACTGTGTCCATTTGCATTCGAAGCCACACGCCATCTCATCCCAGGGTGCAGAAAACTGGCTGAACAATGTTTACAGACGGCGCTTGTAGGTTGAGCAGGAATTGCTCATAGTCATCATTGCCCGACCAATGCGCTTCACAGTGAAATACGCTGTTCTGTAGACGCTGTCGTTGCTGGCACATATGCGCCAAGTGCCCTTGTCGATGATAACAGTAGTATTTTGCGTGACGGATCTTGTATTTTCCCGCTGTATGACCAGTTCCGACCCAGCATGTGCACTCCACTTCATGCCGCCTGTCGTGTCTGCTCCCTATATTTTGCGGATGTTGAAATGTGCTTTATTGGTTCCTTATTCCTTGGCCCAGCGTGCACATTGTCCGCATTTGTTGCACCTGACATCTGTTCCACATTTACAGCCGCCATCTCTGCTGAACGTGCTGCCTCTTCCCCCTCTTTCAGTGTGAGTTGCGTTTTTTTTTTCAACAATTTCCAACGCTCCTTCGTGTCGTGCAACCGACAAACAAGACTGTCCCTCAACATCCTGTCGAGCCGTTAATTGTGCATCACCGAAGTTGCACCTGTCCGCTATCTCTCGTTTCTCGACTGTAACTTTGTTCGCCGACTCACCTGCAAGCTGATATCCTGTAAAAAAAAAAACTTATACGATTCAGCAATTTCGTTGCACGTCGGGGCAAATCGGCTACCCAGGTATTCCACTGCGTCGTCGTACTTGAGCTCCTGTATCTTAGCCGGTGCGCATCGTGCGGCCAAGAGATCCACTGTCCTGGGGCTCAGTGCCGTTACCAAAATCGACCTGCGCTTCATCTCGTCGTTGATGTCGTGCACTTCGATGTATGATTCCAAGCACAGCAGGTACGATTCCCAGTTGTCCACCTCTTCGCCAAAAACTGGATGGCTCCCCATGCGCAGCAATGGCTGCTGAGCGCCCATCGATTCGACGGCCTTGTCGCCGCTTAATTGCGTCCAGACACGAGCGTGCGAGAGTGAACGAGCTTTATCGGAACTCTAATATGAACAAAGGACAAGACACAAGAGAAGCAGGCAGTGTTGGTAGCGTCTCAACTAGAGCAGCCCAGGCAATCTCGAGCTCGAGCCTCCCTGACGACTGGCGATGTGGCTGTAGCGCCGGGCATTCCCCCCCCCCCCCCCCCTTCGAGAAAGGAGCCATTCTGGCGACTCATGGTGAACATAGTATGAGTGGGTCATAATATGGCTTCAGAAGATGTACGTGGACAGTTTCACGACCACGACAGCGTTGGTCCGTAGCTGGCGTGACAGCCTCATCAATATAGTTCACAGGCGATGTCTGCGCTACAACATGGTGGGGCCCTTGATATTTGGAGAAAAGCTTGCATGAGAGGCCAGCAGGAACAGCTGGAACCCAAATCCACACAAGGGAGTCGGGAAGAAAGTGACAATGTGGGCGATCATCGTCACGTCGAGGTTTTTGTTGCCATTGGACGACGGCTGTAAAGGAACGGGCGAGTTGACGACATTCCTCCACGCGGCGGGCAGCTTCAGAGATGGGCTTGCATTCGGTGGAGTTGAGTCTGTACGGAAGAATGGCGTCGAGTGTAGTCGAAGATTCGCGGCCATACAAGAGGAAGAATGGGGAGAAGTTTGTGGTCGCCTGTGGTTGAGGGAGGTAGACGTACGTGATGAATGGCAAAATAAGGTCCCAATCAGTGTGATCAGACGCGACGTATTTGGAGAGCATTTCGCCAAGGGTGCGGTTAAATCTTTCCGTCAAAACATTAGTATGAGGATGGTAGGCGGTGGTGGTGCGATGAACGATGCGACATACAGCAAGGAGCGTGTTTACGATTTCGGAGAGGAACACACGTCCTCTATCGCTCAAAAGTTCGCGAAGTGCGCCGCGACGGAGAATAAAGTGTTTCAGGAGGAAGGATGCTCTATCCCTAACTGTGGCAGCAGGCAGAGTGGCTGTTTCGGCGTATCGCGTCAAGTGGTCGATGGCAATGACTATCCAGCGGTTGCCGGATGCCGTGCTCGGAAGCGGTCCGTACAGGTCAATGCCAATGCGATCGAAGGGCCTGGCAGGACACGACGGGATAGGCTGGAGTTGACCAGAGACATGCTGAACAGAAACTTTGCGGCGTTGGGCACTGAAGGCACGACCAAATGTACTTGCACACAAAGGTGTACATGCTACGCCAATAAAACCTGGAGTTAAACCGGGTGTACGTCTTGAAGACACCCGCATGTGCACACTGCGGGTGAGTGTGGAAGGCAGAACTCGTATTTCACTACGCAGATGTCGAGGTATGACCAGCAACCACTTGCGGAGGTCAGCGACGTAATTCTGGCTATAGAGAAGTCCATCCCGCATTTAGAAATCAGAAGCTTGACGGCGCAAAGCGCGAGAAGGCTGAGGAAGAGTCGACGGATTTGAAAGAAAGCGGATAAGAGCACTACACTAATACAGGCGTCCTTGGGTTGCTCCGAAGCCATGTCGCAGCCTGCTGGGAACGAAAGTACGAGCACTTGGTCAACGGCTGAGAGACAGGTATGGCTTTAGGTTGACACGGGCGAACGGCAGAACACGTCGGTGTCGGTGTGGCGGCGGCCAGACCTGTAGACAACGCGCACGTCGAAATCTTACAACCGCAAAGCCCAGCGAGCTAACCGACCTGAAGGGTCCTTCAACGTGGACAGCCAAAAAAGTGCATGGAGGTCTGCAATTACGTCGAAGGGGCGGCCATGGGGGTAGGGTCGAAATTTACCCAGTGCCAAGATTGTGGCCAAACATTCCTTCTCCGTAAGGGAATAATTCCTCTCTGCTTTGGCGAAGGTACCACTGGCGTATGCAACGACGTCCTAGTCGAATCCAGATTTGCGCGGCGTGAGCACAGCGCCGAGTCCAACACAGATAACGTCGGTGTGTACTTTGGTCAGAGCTGTGGAGTCGAAGTGACGCAGTATCGGCGGCGAGGTTAGTAGACGACGCAACTCTTGGAAGGCATAGTCGCAAGCGGCTGGCTAGGCGTAATTCTTCAAGTCGCTCCGTATAGACGCTGATTGAGGGGAGTGGTGATGGACGCGAAATTCCGTATGAAGCAGCGAAAGTAAGATCAGAGGTCAAGGAAGCTGCGAAGTTCTCTTACGGAGGAAGGTTTGGGGAAAGCAACTGCGCGGAGTTTGGCGGCGTCAGGAAGAATACTGTGTATAGATACTACATGGCCAAGGATGGTCAGCTGACTTGCGCCAAAGTGTCATTTCTTCAAGTTGAGCTGAAGGCCGGCGTCAGTTAGGCACTGTAGCACTTCCTCCAGCCTAGAGATATAGGTGAAAAAATCGGACGAAAAAAATAACCACATCACCTAAGTGGCAGAGGAACGTTTTCCAACTGAAAGCACGCAAAAGGTTGTCCATCATACGCTCAAATGTTGCGGGCGCGTTGCAAAGCCCGAAAGGCATGACACGAAATTCATATAGGCAATCTGTTGTTACAAAGGCCGTTTTAGGTTGGTCTTCTGGTGCCGTGGAGACTTCCCAATAGCCGCTGCGTACGTCGATAGACGAATGAAGACGAATTACAACAAATGATTGATAACCTTAATCGAGAAAGTGTAAGAGTGGGGTTGACGATGAATATGCAGAATGCAAAGATATGTGTTCATTAGCCTGGCAAAGGAGCAAGAATTCAGGATTGCCAGTCAGCCTCTAGAGTCTGTAAATGAGTACGTTTATCTCGATCAATTACTCACAGGGGACCCTGATCATGAGGAAGAAATTTACAGAATAATAAAATTGGGCTGGAGTGCATACGGCAGGCACTACGAAATCCTGACTGGGAGCTTACCATTGTCGTTGAAAAGAAAAGTGTACAATCATTGCATTCTACCGGTGATAACAGATGGGGCAGAAACTTAACAAAGAAGCTCAAGAACAAGTTAAAGACCGCACAAAGAGTGATGGAACGAAAAATGTTAGGCCGAACGTTAAGAGACAAGAAGAGAGCGGTGTGGATCAGAGAGCAAACGAGGATAGCCGATAATTTAGAGCACTGCACGGGCCCGGCCCGGGCCCGTTTTTACATTGGGCGGCCCGCCCGAGCCCGATCAAAACTTTTATGGCAAGACCCGGGCCCGGGCCAGGCCCGGAAATAATCTACGGTACCCGCCCGGCCCGGCCCGCCACCCCTTTACCTTAAGCCCGAGCCCGGCCCGAGATCGAAAAATACATGTTTTTCAGAGTTGAGAAGCCCGAGAATAACTCACAGAAAGCCCGAGCCCGGCCCGGGCCCGAGTCAAAAAGCACACGCCGTGCCCGAGCCCGGGCTTTTGGGTAAGCCCGAGCCCGTGCAGTGCTCTAGCCGATATTATAGTCGATATTAAGCAGGAAAAATGGAGCTGGGCACGCCATGTAATGCGTAGGATGGAAAACCAGTGGACCATTAGAGTTACAGAATGGATGAGATGGGGAGCTATCGCGGTTTTCGTGACGTCGCGTGACAGACAGGCAAAGTTGGGAGTGGCCCGAAAATGTTTTTACCAATCGAGGGGGCTGATTGCAGAAATTGTAATCAAAACAGTTTGGAATCATTTTACGTTATAGCGCCAATTTCTGCAATCAGCATCCACGATTCGTCAAAACATTTTTGGGCCACTCCCAACTTGGCCTGTCTGTCACGCGACGTCGCGAAAACCGCGATAGCTCCCCATCTGATATAACGTGTACACACTGATTATACGTACACACTGATTATACGTGAATTTCACACTGAAGCGTGTGAAATTCCACTTCAGCACGGGAACAGTCGATGACGGCCTTATTAGCGGAAAGAAAGTCCCAGCCCAAAATAAGATCGTGGGAACTACAATACAGCGCACAAAAAAGGCTTCTTATAGCCTCGGGCAGAATGTGCCAGAAACATGCGCGGTAGACAGAATACATGTGCCAAATGACGCTGCAGTTATCCCATAATATAAACATATATTTCTGTCTCTAAACATAAGACTCATGCTCAAATGAAAAAGCGAGAAAAGTGCGGGCTTGTTTTTCTCACTCGAGTTGATGCTCCAGAAGACGACAGGCTCATGCACCTTGGACACAGCGAGACCGCTATAGATGTGCAAGACAAGTGGTTCTCACCCTTTCTGTCGTGAAAGACCCCTTGATTCGCTCAAATGCTCTTTCGGGTTTCCCTGGAAGAAGATTTTCTCTAATCTCGTAGAAAAATCCAGACGCCGTGCTTGTGCCAAAGGAATAATAGATAATGTTCTAATTCAGGGCCTCAGAATTAACCTGTTAGGAGATTTCTCTGCCGCTGCCCGCCTACGACCACTGCTGGTAGTCCAATTTCCGAACACAAATGAATAAGAGTAGTGTTTCTGTGTACAGCTTAAACTGGATTGAAGTAAGGAGCACGGCTTCACATGGATAGGTTGTCATATGTACCTGGTCCGAGAATTCGATGCGTTTCTAATATACAATGTTCGTCAATAACGCACGTCTCTATCTGCGTACCTGCATACGTTCGAGAAGTCTCTTGAAGATTCTTTGAAGTCCACTGGTGATATTTTGGGAATCACTGTCACAGAGGATGTACTTAAACAGACCGTCAAAATACAACCGAAAAGCTTCATGAGTGTGGGTTGTTCCAGAAGGAAATACGTCATTAAGCTCCGGAGCGGTGTCCACAGAGAGAACTAATCTCGCGAGAACGTATATATATCGCGTAAGTACGGTACTACGGTGCTTGTTAAGTAATGTAATTTTTGAACTGTCTCCTAACCACTACGATCACTAAAATTCCACAATTAGACTGCGAAACACACGTGCTTAAAGCGGCGCTGCACGCACGGCGAAGTAATTAAGTGTTCCTGTCCAGCATCTTGCGAGGAGCGAAGCATTTATCTGCGAGAGATCGTGAGACTTTACTGATTACTACAAGCTTGTGGTCGAGAAATCCTTCACTCGTCGCTTGGAGTCAGACAGCTTCCCGAACTAAATGCCTCTCGCAGTGACGCCAGTGGGTGACTTGTACTTAGGCTTACAGTTATGATAGCAATACTACAAAAAACGTGCATTGCTGGCTGGCTCTGCTGCGCTTGGCTCGTTTCCTAGGTTTGTTTTCTGTTCTCGGTACCACACTTTACGTCTGCAAAATAATGTCGGCAAAAGTATATATATATATATATATATATATATATTTTACTTTATTTGACTGGAAAACATTTTAAGGAGCGGTGGTGGCCCCACTGGCCTCTGCCGCCTGCCTGACCTGGCTAATTAAGGACTTTTGTCCTGCCAAGTCGGAACGGGCGAGCAGTGCCTCCCACTGCTACATTGTGATATTGTTAGTTGACCTATGAGGGTGCTTAGTGCACTCCCAGGTTACATGTATTAGGGTATGTATGCCCTATTAGGGTATGTATTATGGTATGTATGTATGCCCTAGGGCCAAGTGCCCAAGGGCACTTGGCCCTATAGCGGGTGGGGTACATGGCGTTTAGCATTTTAACACGAAAGTGTTTTATGCCGGGGTCCACCAAGACTTCACTGACGTATTTCCGTCACGGAAATACGTCAGCTTACAATGTACACGAACATAATACAAAGAAAGAAACCAGAAGAAAAAGTTCCACAAACATGCAAAATTTGGAAATCAAACCCACGACCTCTCGGTCCGCGACGATAGATCGCCGAGCGTTTAACCCATTGCGCCACATACACATTTGCAGAGAGCTACACAGACGCGCCTTATATATCTAACACTCCTCCGTGTACCCGCGCTCTTGCTCGGGGCGGTGCCGCCGCCTACGAGCAGAAAAGAGAAGTACTGCATTATGACACTAACGCGCACCGACAGTGAACGCTTCGGTGGTCTCAGCACTACGACGCCTCGATGCCAGCATTCGAAGGGACGCTGGCATCAAGAAGCACTACCAACGCCACCTAGGTGGCGTTCACCGTACTCAGCACAGCGGAGCGTGTCCTCCGCAATTAGCTCTGAAAATGTTTCTGAAGTTGATCGCGGAGGCTGCAATTACGACGCGCTGTACGCGCTGATTTGACTCGGTGACGATTCAGTTACGTGCTTTGTCTTGCGCGTTGTATTAGTGTGTCAGTTACGTGCTTCGTCTTTCGCGTTGTGCTAGCGTGTGCAGCGTAGTGCAGCTTCCATATGCACGACGGTTGCTCATGGTCATCGACGTTGGTAGTCGTGATGGAGGAGACGTGCCACCAGGCGTCAGCGTGGGTGCATCAACGCCTAAGGGCGCTTTAGCCACAAAACACCAATAGACATTATATATCAATGTGCAATAAACATTACACTACTTCTGTGAAGACACGTTTCACTTTCGTGTTCTATACCGATTCCTATATAAGAGGGATCAACCACATTTTTTTAGATGGGGGAATACCCCGGTCTGTATTTTGCGCCAATCGGTGGCCTCTTCCCCGCTATGTTGTGGGTGACGCGGCGGGTATTTTCTGTGCACTCCGCGCTGATGAGCAAGGATGTCTTTGACATTTAAATTGATGGAATTTTGTGAGGGATAGTGTGAGGGGTTGGTGGTCGAAGAGGACGCCATCGCTCGGTTAGTAGACGCTCGAGCTAACGCGTTAGTCTGTTCGTTCCCCTGGACATCGTGATGTGGTCGCGTGCACCGATTATCCGTTGTGGATTATGTGCGATGAGAAAGCATGCAGGGTGCACAAACAAAAAGTTTAGAAAAAGTAAAAAAAAAACGTGTCTGTGCAGACAACTCGCAAAAATCAATACACTCAACACACAAGGCTCAAAAACAAAGATGCAGAAACGCTCAGCTGTTTAACGACAATAAAGTTGTACATGTATTCCTGTTTATGTTAAAAACAACAAAGCACCAACACTTCGAGGGCACTAATTAAGTGCTACATGAGGCATGACCTCCAGTTTCTTGTTTTTTGTTAGTTTGTCTCGCAGCTTAAGGATGCTCAATGCTATAAACAGCACTGCTAAAAGTCACTGTATTTCAGATGTTAATGCTCTACAATCTTTAAAGTCGGCATTGGCATATAATATTGGTTATGGTTTTCTCACTCCATTTATCCAAACTGTGGGTTGTATATGGCCCTTTCCCTTTATTTCAGTTAAAGTGCACTTTCTGCACTTCACAGGGACCGATGTTTTAGAGCGGCCAGCCTGTCAGACGGCCCGCGTCCATAGCCTGCCTTCAAAATGGCCTAGGTAATATGAAGCATGGATTGATAAGGCAGCTCTTCAATTAAGGACTTCTGTGCTCTTATGCCTATCTGCGGATTTCAAAAGCATCGCCTCCCCCTTTAGTAGTCTGCTACAACAACGATGGTTTGTATTATTGCAAAAGGTAGGCATTTCTATGTTATATATTAGAAATTGGTGGCAATATCTTATATATTTTCAAAAATGTAGGCCCTACAGTAGTCAAAGAATAAAACCGGATAATTTTAGCGCTCCCCCTTACGTACATTATCCGCTGTAGTAAAACGCACATGTTCAGGGTAATGGTAAAACATACAAGTACATTATGAACCTTAATTAAAAGTTAACTTAAGCCGCTCCTAAGATAAGTGTTTCTCTTCACAAAACAATGTGGTGCTGCATGAACGGAAGGCCGGCACGCTCAGATTAATGCTTCAAACCTGGAGCACTCTACACAGCTGCAAAGTGTAAAGAATGCCCGACAACATGAGTAGCGGTGCCTGCAGTATCATCTTATGACGAGCGGCTTGATGATGGCTTGAAGGATCGTGTGTATTTCCATAATAATTGCCATGGGCCTGTTCTAGTATACGCAAAACTGCTGGTAGGACAGTGATGTGTGGTAATAGCAGTCGAGGCTACGGCCATCTAGTTATCACGCCCATTGATATTGTCAGTAGCAGCGATATACCCGAACTCCGGCAAATTAGGAAATGCACTTACATAGGAATTGTGCGCTAAGATGTGCGAGTTGCGATAACTTGCCTGTTTTACAGTAATATTGACCAAGACATACAGAATCAGTTACATTTACAAAAAGTGCTGCCATATATATAGCCACTGTCGATTATATAGCTCTGAAAAAATTAGCGTAGCTTGCACTGGAGGCGCAATGCTAAAGAGACAGCGGAGCTGATGAGCACGTAGCTAGTGCTGGCTTTTGGGCTAGGCTAAGTATTATATACCAAGCCATCTCCAGCATTTTTCGGAAATTATTTATTATTAATTGATTATCGATAAGCTATTGATTGGATATCGATTGGCTATCGATGACTGACTAAGCTTAAGTAGCCCCAACCATGCTTAGCTAGTTAGCTAGGCTCAGCTGCGCTTGTTCACAGGGGTATGTGCCATTGCGCTTCGACCCTTTCTGCACAGCCTCCAGGATCGGCCCACATTTGCTGCTGACGACAGACAGATGACGCTCGGCACAAACATCTCCGCAGTTAAATGTAGGTAGGTAGGTAGTAAACTTCATTGAGATCCTGCAGAAGTCACCCCCCACCCACCGTTCTTATGGAGGGAGGACCGCGGGTCGCTCACACCATCGGGACAGGAAGACCAAGCCTCACCGCCGCATCGTGGGCCTTCTGGACTGCCTGGTGTTGTTAGAACAAGTCGTGACTCTTTGCTGAAGCGCCGCGTTTAAGCTTGCCACCACGTCAACCGGGGCAGGAAGGAAAAGAAAAAAAAAAAAAACGCCCGCGCTTAAGCCACCCAGAGTGACCGAAAGGTGTCTTGCGAGATTCCTTGATCCGTGTGGCGCTGTAAAGAGGGGCACTCCCAGAGCATGTGGTTAAAATTACTGTATCCGCCGCAGTCGTTAAAAGAAAAAAAGAAAACACTGGGCCGCGATTTTGTAACCATATACCTACCGCTGAGTTGTATGTCACTATTATCATCCACCGTTCGCGGCCGGCTGATCGCATTGATAGCATGGGCGGAGCGTCGCTCTGACCACTGATGAAGCATGAAAAGCCCAAGAAAGAATGACATCAGAAAAGACATGGCTACAAAATCACAGCGCAGAACGCATATTCAAAAACTGTTCGTAAGAGGCAATGCCAACCAATCGCAATGACGGACATTTTAGCGAATGTGTCTGGCCAATGGCAAAGAGCACTGATGAAAGAAAACCTTCATGAATTTGGCCCCAGATTCTTCGCTCCCTATAGTGAATCCTATAATATGTCGGAGTATCAGAGCTGGATTTCCGGCAGGTCATGAATAGTTGCTGTGTAAGGATCAGTGACATTATTCGAATGCGCATTCATAGCTGGTGCGTCAGTCCTTGTAATGGCAAAATTGACCAGTCCAACTCGCGCTGATTAGACACGTTTACGCGACAGCGTGATAAGCGTATCGTATCACTATTCTAGCGCTAGGCATTCATCTCACGTACACGAGGTGATTCGCTGTGAAAGCGCATCGCATCAAACACGCGCAAGCGATGGTAGTCTGAAATTGGAATTGTACTCTTCAGCGCTACATGTAAACGGAAGCGTATACTATTTTCAATTATAGGACAGCAATAGCTGCGGGAAAACATGGCTGCTGACGGGAGCGGGCGGCGCGTGAGTTCCTTTCACTTGTGGGCAAATATAGGCCCGCATTTACTTCGCGCGCATTCATACAGTGTCGCTTTCAGCGATAAAGCCCGCATAGCGATAGAGCATGCTGCGAACTTTTAGGACACACTTCGCACCCGTGTCAGCAAAATTAGTGATGGCACGAGGCAGATTGTTCGCGTTCCTGTGCGACATTCTTGATCCCGCCAGCTATTCAGTGTGCCGTCTGGGCCACACAGGTGCAAACAGCCTAGAAATCAGGAACAGTCGGCTTCTAACTCTAATCTCCCTTCCCCCTTTCCCTCAATGCACTCGAGCATTCAATAGACTCGGCCGCGCGAAGGACGCTCCTCTTCCGGTACGAGGGAGGCAAAAGAAAAAAAAAAAAAGAACTTGCGGCGGTTTACAACCGCCGCCGGATGTCGGAAGGAGATTGCTTGTCACGGCGCCTGGCAAACACGCGAGGTGCCCTCGCCGGGCAAGTTTTTCTTGTCCAGCTAGGTCGGCGGCAGGCGTGTAATTTTTTGACGCTGAGTGTCGGGCGTTCGCCGTCGGGGAAAGGTTGTCGTTTTGAAAGGGTGCGGAAACTCCCTATACCTACCTTGGGGTGCTCGGTCACACGGCGATACTAAAGTTCCTCGCTATATAAAAAGTAGCGCCATTCTTAGATCCTGCCGCCACCGCGCTCAACACGGCGTTTCCTCCTCGCCGCCTCCTGTCGCACCAGCCACCTCCGCTCCCCCATTGGCAAATGCGTGTCACGTGGAAGCACGCGTTGCGCTTTTCTATATTTTGAGATCCGAAGCAGCTTATGGTCGGGGCTATGTCACTCTCTCCCTCCCTCCCTCCATCCATCCGCCGTGCGGCGTCCACACGCGCACTGCGCATGCGCATCCTCCTCCCCCTCCACTCCTTGTCTCATCTCCTCTCGGCATTCCTCCTCTCCTCTCCGACGCTCCTCTCCTCTCTGGATTGGGCAACGAATGGCAACACCTGCGGCTCCGCGCGCGATAATGCGAAGCATTACACGCAATTTCCCATTTCGTAGTTCCGGCAAGTGAAAAGTTTGGTAGTTACCATGGAAACCAAACGGTAAATATAACGGTTGCTACGTACCTCAACCTAACGGAAACGACGAACTGAAAACTAATGGGAACTTGAGTCGACCCCATGGCTGCTTCGAATACTACTCAGGGTTCCCCTACGGGAAGATGGTGTAATTTTTTTTTTCTTTCCAGCGTGCTCCGTCCGCCATTCTCGGACCTGTGCGACGAAAGTGCTGGACGCACAAACGGATCAAACGCGTTTGGGATAACATCTTCGTTGTGACGGCGTGCAGCTGCGCCTTCATTTGGCGCAACTGACAAGGCGAAGGCAAAAGGCTTTTTTTGTTTACCATTCGGCGAGCGCAAGCGCTTGCTGCACACTTGGGAATGCGCCGTCTCGCATCTTCGCGTTACTGCTTCCAAAACTACATTATTAAGGCCAGTTACTGACTGACTAAGCAAAATCACTCCTCAAAAACTGCTCCGCAGGGCACGATAGAAGTTTTCCGCGGATTCCCTGTGGTAGCGCGTTAGCTGTCGTCTGCTACGGCAGGTCCCACGTAGGCGGCGTCACTATCGAAATCGCGCCGCGAGCGCGCTGGCCGCTAAAACCCCTATATATAAAATGTAGCGCCATTCTTAGATCTTGCCACCACCGCGCTCACCCCGGCGTTTCCTCCTCGCCGCCTCCTGTCGCCCCAGCCTCTTCCGCTCCCCCATTGACCAATCCATGTCACGTGGAAGCACGCGTTGCGCTTTTGTATATTTTTTTCTGTCCAGCGCGCTCCGACTGCCATTCTCGGGCCTGTGCGACGAAAGTGCTGTAAGCACAAACGGATCAAACGTGTTAGGGACAAGAACTTCGTTGTGATAGCATGCTGCTGCGCTTTAAGTTGCCGCAACCGACAAGGCGAGGACAAAAGGCTTTTTTTTTTTGTTTACCATCCGGCGTGCGCAAACGCTTGCTGCACACTTGATATTTGCGCCGTCTCGCATCGTCGCGTTACTACTTCCAAAACGGCATTATTAAGAACAGTTACTGACTGACGAAGCAAAATCGTGCCTCAAAAACTTCTCCACAGGGCGCGATCGAAGTTTTCCTCGGATTTCCTCTGGTAGCGCGTTGGCTGTCGTCTGCCACGGCAGGCCCGACGCAGGCGGCGCCACTGTCGATATCGCGCCTCGATCGCGCTGGTCGCGCCGATCGCGATAGTGGAACGGAGGAGGAGGGAAGTGGATGGCGCTAAAGCCCCTATATATGAAAGTAGCGACACTCTCCTCCTCCGCCTTCCCTCCTCCTCGTTTCTCCTCTTTCGCGCTCATTTTTCGACCATTGCGCCACCTACACCGCTTGAAACACGTGCACTTGTTTATCTTTCGTCGCTGATCAGATTCGACGATCGCCGACTGTGTTAACCGCTATCGTTGTGCTCCTCGCCAGTCGGTAGACGCTTCTCGGGCGAAAATGGCGATGGTGCGTGATCGTAAACAAACGCAGCCAGCGCCCGGGGGCTCGACGGTCCACGTGATGCCATTAGGCCAAAACCGACGCGGCGTCGGCCTCGGACAGGGTGTGCGAGGAGGCGGCGGCATTCTTCGAAGCGTGACGCTACCTTTTATATATAGGGGTTTTAGATGGCGCTACTTTTTATATATAGGGGTTTTAGCTGGCCGCGACAGTGGTACGGAGGAGGAGGGAAGTGGTTGGTGCTAAAGCTAAAGTTCCTATATAAGAAAAGTACCGCCATCCTTTGATAAACGCCGCTTCTCTCTCTCCTGTATCTCCGATTGGACGATAATAGCGCGCGCTTTTCACTTCTTTATATTTTCTTTTTTTCCGCCTCAGAGCCATGTTGAAAGTCCTCTGCGCAGCCGCAGTCGCCGGCGGCGGCGGCGGCTGCGCCGAGCATTCGTGATTGTTTGGTACGGAGCATTCGTGATTGTTTGGTACGTGGTAACTTTTAGTGGCGCCTGCCGTCACAGGCTTGGAGGGTGGTGGTTTTCTGCTACTGCGCGCGTCGTTCTTCGCTTCAAATGCGATGCCTTGAAACGTGGAGCAAGACTGGGGCGCCTGACTCATGAAGACAGAAAATTTTCAAGGCGTCACTTGTGCTTACCACCGCGGTTAGTGGAGTTGCCAGCGCTCGCGGCTCGAAACCCGCACAGACGCCCGAGTGTGGTCTATTTTTCCCACGTACTCAAGTTTCGTCAAATCAGCCGTTGTGCACCTTAAGCTGTGGTATGTATTATCTTGCTCATTTTCGTCCGGCTGTCTTGCACCTAGAAAGAAACGAGATGTTTTCAGGGATACTTTTTTTGTCGCATTTTCGCTTAATAAAAGGCTGGTGTGCTTGTTTTATTTTGAGAGTAATAAATAGCATTAGCCTGCATTCTAAACGCCGAAGTCGTCGCCGTTTATTCAGGTTTACGTGCACTATTTTGCAAGATTGTGTGGTGCGACGACGCTGCTGAGCCGCGCCTCGGGGATCCATTTTCGTTATATAATAAAGCAAATGGACGGAATTTGTGCATTATCTAGAGTTTATTCAGCTGTTTTCGAATGCGAGTATAGCTCCACAGCATAATTATGTCCTAGAGTCAAACACTGCCAGGGGGACCCTTCTTCCTCTGCTAGTGTGAAACGGCATGAAAACTGAATACATAGCGGCAAGGGAAATGGCAGCATTCATTTGCACTTGTGGATTCATTGTGTTGCTGGTGTACTTGCACTATGGAAGGCACATGTTTGTGACAACAGTAATTGTTTCATTCTTTATTCAATGTCTATTGCACCTATAGAAGCCAGAAGATTTCACACAAATACAGAAGGAAGCCACATTTATATTAAATGAAGTACATTGCAAAGATAATACACAAAAGAAAATTATAAACACCAAGTAGGAAAACTTATTGTGCCACTGCTCTTTGGTATCAGTATTAGCATACTTGTATGCCACAGGACATTTGTATAATAATGTTATACAAAGTAAACTATATCACACGTAGTATGATACCTTTAATAAAACTGGTCAATGGGATCAGCTATCCTTGAATGTAGCTGCAGTTTTGCTTACAATGCCTTGTATGCAACGCCTTCAATACAGAGCTAGAATTGTATATTTATATCTGCGCTGTCTTCACAAATATCGAAAGGCTTCAGTGATCGTGCTTGTCAAAAAAGTAAGCAATACATATGCAGAAATCGAAAAAAAGAGTGGTAGTTCACAAAGTCAAAGTTGAAGGAATTCATGTGAGGTCAGACCCACAAACTAAGTATGTCAACATTAAAATACAATGCATTTTGCTGCAAGTGAAATGTACAACAAAGCTTATGTTGTATCACATACCTACAAAAAAGTTAGCACCGTCGAAGCAGAGCCAACACACCGCAAAATTAAGAGGCCACGGCTCCATTACGTTGTGAACCTCAAATGAATGAATATTTCACGGTATTTAAAACACTCATTGAGTTGTATACACGAAATGTTCGTGGTTATAGCGAATATGGCACCAAGACCATGCACTAGAAAGTAGTCAATCGGCAGCTTCCATCTGCCATTGATTGCAACAAGCATTACAACAAATGCATCTTTGGCAACTGGAAAGCTGTCATCACTGACATCAATGCCCATGTCAACATATCCATGGAAGCTTTTTCCATCCCACACCACTTCTCTGAATGTCCATCTCATCCACAACCAGATTGCATAATGTGGAGAGCCGTGCTTTACCTTCATAGCCAATACAGTCATTGCCTCTTTTGAAAAGCCAGCAGCCCTATCAATGGATTGATAACATTTATGTTATCAATCAGTCTTTGGATGCGGGAGGCATGTGTTGAAAACAGCTCGTACTATCTGTATGCTCTAGGGGAATAAAAATTCAAAGTAAGTGCAAATGGCCTGAGCTCTGGCTAGTAAGCGGGTGACATTGCTGGCACCAGACTTATGTGGCAGTTGACGCATGAGCAAGTCTTTTTTTACCCCACGAAGACTGCAATATGGCGACATCCTCATTTCCTAGAATGCGGTTGTCAGATAAATCTTCTATGACAACTTCGAGATGAGCAACCTTTTGAAAAAGCCGTTGATGGGATTGCCGTAGAGTCTTCATCTTCTCCTTGGTTGCACTTTGTAATTGTGTAACGCCATACTTCATGCTTCAGAATGGCCTTTTCAGGCGTGTTTTCCGCTGGCTGTGGCTGCAAAATATCACGCGCTGTGACAGGTGCATGACCGACCAACATGACACAAAGCACGTGCGCAGAACAAAGTACTTAATTGTTGTGGCATACACTCTTGGTGCAAGCTATGAAGAATATAATGCTTAATTTTAGGTCATTACCTTGCTCACCACGGTTTCCGTTTACACTTTTGTGAACTTAAAAACTATGGGTGCATAAAACTGCCATCCACACGAGCTTGCTAGTGCCACTTAATTTTGTTTGTTTACTTATTTGCTAAATACTGCAGGTCCATCTGGGCCCAGGGAGGAACGGTAAAAGTACAAAACAACTAACACAGAAGAGGCCAATGTAGCATAGTTCAATGAGAGATGTTTCACAGAAGCCTTTTAGTTTGAGTGGGCAAAATATACTGAGCTCATATATCACGGCTCATTGTGACCGATCGAACAAATAAAGAGCATAGAAAATTGTGAAAAACTTGTTGGTCTTCTAGTTATTCTGTCATTTGAATGGAACAGAGAAATTGAAAAAGGAATGTTGGCGGCTTTGGTGTTTAATGCAAACCCTGAGGAAACTCATACCGCTGCGGACGAATATGAATGTTTCAGTATTTAATTAGATGGTTTCCATGATCATAAATGTTAGTGTCCGCGTGCAGTGCGCTGAGGGACATTTATTATCTTTCAGCTATTAAACAGCTGCCACGAAAATATATGCTACTTCACTTGCAGTTACCTAAGGAAACAAGCATGTAAAAATTGTAGTGGTCGAGTATTATCCTCACCATAGTATACCTTGCTGTTCGAGGTGTCGCTGGGTTGTGTGTAGGCAGTGCTGCAGAAGCTTCACCCTTGAGCGTCCTGGAGGGCCTTGGACTGGGAGACTGGACACAATACACCAAGTGCAATGAGGAGGGACTGCTTACTGCAGCATAACATGAAATTGCTGACCGTGCAAACGAAACACCTGATGCACAGTTGAAGCTAAAACCCAGGACTAATAGCGACACCGTTGTCTTCATTTAAAATTTAAGCACAATAATGACCAGCAAGCAGGACATTGTTAGGGAGATCAGCGGCTGTGGCTATATACTGTATTTTTATCTTACTGTCCCAAAAAATGATGTTGACAAAGCTTACCAGCACACTTGGCATGTTATAAATTTTATTACTGTAGTAAATGTTGGAGCCTAGCAAGTATGTTAATTAAGCGTGTAATGAGAGGACATGGCTGAAGTATAATTCAGAGAAGGAGTGTGTTTTCCTTATTCCAACTTTACTGAAAAAAAGTTGCTTTTCATCCTACATAACATTTTGTTTTATTTTCCTTATCTTCTACTTATCCTAGATTGACTAAAATGAGGTTATGATGTAACATATATGGCTTTCATGCATTAGCACTTGCTTTTGCCAGTGTTAAAAATGAAATTTGAACGCAGTATGCTTGTCACCTGTGTCAAAAAAGGGCTGTAATGTAGCCGATGATAGGTTGAACAGTTCTATCTTTCTCTTCATTCTCAGCACTACTAATAGATCTTTAAATCTGTCGAACACATCTTACAAAAATCTGTGTGACAGTCTCATATGCATTTTTGAAACTGCAATAATTACTTTCAAGGTGAAATCCAAAATATATATTACAGGGAAACAGAAGATTTTTGCAAAGCAGATCAGAACATGAATGAACCAAGGCACACATGTGAGAAAATGTCTTAAGCAAGCTCTGTGATCATTACGACAATCAAACATGCCAGGACATGTTGGATTTCGGAAGGCTCATCAGCGATGTCTGGATCAGTCAAGGACGCGCTATCAGATGTAGCAGTACCCTCTGCTAGCACATCAGACAAGCCCTCAGAGATGTCCATATCAATTGTGGCTTGAGAGAGACCTACCTGAATATAAGAAAAGCATATTTCACTTCAGGAATGGTGGGGGATGCATCTACCACAGTCATGAAAAAGGTATGATCAAACTGGAAACATGCATTATGGTTGCATACAGCTGTGCATCAACTTACTGGCTCAACTTGATGCTGTTATGTTCCGTGGCTGTAGCTGCTTCCCTTTTAGGTTGACTGATTGCTGTGGCACCGTCCTTTGCAAGCGTCTGCAGTTAAAGAAAAACCCACCAGATATTTTTAAGGTCCAACAATAACATTTGCTGTGGAATGGATTTACACAACCTTTGCAGAGTCATGCAAAAGGCCTCGCATGATCTGTGCATGCTTGCCCTACGCACCGCTTCCCCTTGTGTAGAAAACTATGTTTGATCTAAGTGTGCCTATAAAATACACATACAACTATATAATTGAATCTCGGGGAAAATGGAGCTGTAGTAACTTCGCAGAGCATGTTTCACACAAAAATATCTTGGATATAGCAGTAACACATACATAATGTAATGTAATGCCCCCTCTGTACTGGCTCCAGGCCTTCAGGGTACTATGAATAAATGAATGAAAATAATGTTCACTCCTGCAATTTAAAGTAAAACTGCGTTATTTCATCTCAACTGCCATTTACCTGTTGTTTAAAATATGTCAACCAACATCATATCTTCTGAAAAGAAAATGATCTTTAGCCTCAACATGGGGAGTGATTGAACTTTGCAACATGATGTTTGAACTTTGCACTCACAAGCCGTGTTACTACGAGCAGAATATTCTCAACAAAATTATTGTTCTTGGCGATTATTGCAAAACTTGGTATTTTATGTGAAGACTAATCTTTCGTGGTTTCTTCAATTAATTAGTTTTATTGCAATTTTGATTGTTTTCAGCCACAAGAAATACATACAAAATTCAGTCAATAATAATTTTTACAGCAGGAAATGTAATTCTTTGACAATAAATAGCTTCACATCGTGGGCTTTTTATGAGTGTATGCTAGCTGATAAAAGTACTTTAAGGAGAAATAATTGTTTAACACTTAGTGGGCATAATGACAAAGTTGAAAAAAAATGGCATGAATAGTATTGCACCACTATTTCGTCAGTTATAATTCACACGAGCACGTAGTCACTAGCGATCGCGAATATTGCAGTTCCATTTTCATAAATAAAAGAAACGTTCATTGTGCTTACCTATGGAAGGACAGACCATCGCGCCGATTTTCTATTCGATTAGGGCATCCTGGCACACAACACTTCATCACGGAGGTGCGCCAACTGCTGACGGGAGTTCTCGCCGGTCTGCTAAGAGGCCGAAGACTTCGAGCAGAGCAACAGTGTCGACTGCGCTACCTTAACTACGGGCCGGCTCGGCCCTAAATATGTTCTCCGGCTCGCCAGTCCATCCTTGGGCACAAGACGGGACGAATTTTTTTCCCGTAGGGAAACAGTCGCTTCGGACCCTGTACGCTCGCTTAATCACCTGCACATTTTTGCGGAGGCGAAAGGCATCATTGCTTCCCAGAAGACGTCGTCAAACGCAACGAATCGTCGTCGGAAGGGCGGCTTGCACACGTTTGCAGGGCGAAAGGTTTCCTCGTTTCCCTGAAACCACACCGAAACGCAACCAGTCGTCCTTGAGGTGGTCCGCAATGCCGGTTAACCGACGCCTCCGTTCGCAACAGCCTTGGCGCCTGTCTGCTAATTAAGCGGCGAGACTCAGCTGCTTCACACACTCGAATTCGTTCACTAACCTCGGCGCGCGTTTGCCACGCCGAGTATGTGCGCATATTCCGAAACCCCCGCAGGAGACGAAACCGAAGCCACCGAAGCGAGCCGAGTAATATCTACCGCTTGCCTATCACGTGAGGGCCTATTTCCCATCATCCCATTCCTCTAAATTTTTTATGACTAGGCTTCAAGATTGTCACGTGACGCTCCCTCCTAGTTTTTTTCCTTCCTATATGAGCGCGATCGTAAACAAAAGCAGCCCGCACCCGACGGCGTGACGGCCCACGTGATGCCATTAGGCCAAAGCCGACGCGGCGACGGCCTCGGACAGAGCGTGCGAGGCGGAAACGCCATTCTTCAAAGCGTGACGCTACTTTTTACATTGAGGGGCTTTAGTTGGTGCTGCTTATTTATCAAACATTCAGGGGCTTTAGTTGATACTAAAACCCCTATATATTGACACGTATACATGTTTATCTTCATCCTGTGGCCGCTTTCCACCGGCTAACAGATGGTATACGTTATCGCTCGCCGCAGGACGCGCCTGTATCAGAAGTTTCTAGAACGTTATCGATGCTTCATTCCGTTGCCTGTTTTCACCGACGCTTATGTTATCTGATTGTATGACCGACGCGAATTGCCTAGAACTTTCTGGCAGATCCGCGGGCATCAGGGATTAATCTGGAACCTTCGAGGTCTCAGGTATAAAAGCCGACGCGTTTCACCGCGGATCAGATTTCGAGGACCGCCGACTGTGTTCGCCGCTTTCGTTGTGCTTCGAGTGTAGCTTGCTTTTGTGGGCACAGGTTCGCCCTATAAAGAATTAGTTTCGTCATACACAGTTTTACGACTGTTTACTTCAGCGTCGCTACCACGTGACAATATAAAAAGTAGCGCCAACCACTTCCCTCCTCCTCCGTTCCACTGTCGCGCTCGGCGTGGCCAGCGCGATCGAGGTGCGATATCGACAGTGGCGCCGCCTACGTCGGGGTGCCGTGGCAGACGACAGCTAACGCGCTACCAGAGGAAATCCGCGGAAAACTTCGATCGCGCCCGCAGAGAAGTGTTTGAGGCGCGATTTTGCTTCGTCAATCACTAACTGGCCTTAATAATGCCGTTTTGGAAGCAGCAACGCGACGATGCGAGCCGGCGCAAATACCAACTGTGCAGCAAGCGTTTGCGTTCGCCGGATGGTAAACAAAATAAAGCCTTTTGCCCTCATCTTGTCGGTTGCGGCTACTTAAGGCGCAGCAGCATGACATCACAACAAATTTCTTGTTCCTAACACGTTTGATCCGTTTGTGCGTACAGCTCTTTCGTCGCACAGGTCCGAGAATGGCGGTCGGAGCGCGCTGGAAAGAAAAAATATATATACAACAGCGCAACGCGTGCTTCCACGTGACACGGATTGGCCAATGGGGAGCGGAGGAGGCCTGGGCGACAGGAGGCGGCGAGCAGTAAACGCCGGGGTGAGCGCGGTGGCGGCAAGATATAAGAATGGCGCTACTTTTTATATATTTAGGCGATACGCGGCGGCAGCGCCGCTTCCATCACTGGCGGCGGCCGGGTAACCAAATGGAAATAATTCACAAACAAAACAATGCCTTCATGGCGTCACTGATGACATCAGAATGTAGAGGGAGAGGGCGCACAGCCGGGAGGAGGAAGAGGGTTGTCATGGAAGCCCTTCTTTCCCTCTTCGCATGGAAGCGGGATGTGTTCGTGCTCACTTGCAGGTCCGCTAGCACTGGGGTGCTATTTTGTAGTAATGACTTTTTTATGCAGATTCCTTTTCGCGCGACGTCAACCCTTTTGTAAATGGTGGATGCGTATGCACGACGTTTTTTTGTATAGTCCAATCAAAAGCTCCCTCCGTTGGCCGGATGTTTCTTTTGTGTTCTCTTTTTCCGGGGCTGTATAGCAAATTTATTTCGTAAAAGGACATTTGAGAAAAGCAAACGTCCACCCTACGTAATGCAAATTTGTTTTATAATTTTGCAACAAGAAAGCTGCCGTAGGATAAAGAAAAGCAGGAACAAGTGCTCCAATTTTTGAAGCCGTAGCCATATATTTGTCAAATCTACATCCAATCCATGCCGTTGAGCGCACGCAAAATGGCGGCCTCTGTTGAACTCGGAACAGCTCACTGTCGCATCACGGAGCGCTTACGCTATAGTCAGTAATATAGCACAAGTGACTGCGACCCACGGCGGTGTACTTTCGTCTTAGAAGAATTTCAGACTCTGCTTCCGGGAGACGTTAAATACAAGAGTGAGATGAGTAAATATTGCTGGTGTTGTGCTTGCATATTGTGTGGTTTTCGCTGCATGTATTGAATGACGTGTGATAGTTTTTTTTAGAAAGAGCCAACAAGAACTATTCATACCACCGGAGGACAAAATTTCGAACATAGTGAATCGACAACTGTCAAGGCACCGAGCACCTTTCAATAAGGTACCGCAACGACAGAACAATAGCTTCGTCAAAGTGATTCCAGTGAAGGTAACCCTTCATCGGTCAGCCACCCCTGCTCTGACGGTTCCGCTCCGAGAAAGAAGCTGCTACAACGGTAAATGTGACTAGCGACTTTAACTTTTTCTTTACATTAACGGTATAAAAAGGTGACACAAAGTAATCAAATCAAAGTGAGAATTTTATGCGAGTGCTAAGCTTAGACAAAATGTTTGCCGTACTGTATTGCGGTCCTGCTGAAATTCCGCATGTTTTTAGAAAGGCTGCAAAATGTCGGCGGAAGGCCCACGCGTATCGAAAAAACAGGCCGCTATTCTGTTGCAGTTTAGCGAGCAGCATCCATAACTGGCGAGAGCTTCAGAATTCTTGCCACATATTTGTGATGCTCGAAAAAACGAGCTTTGGGAGTAGATAGCGGCTCTTCTAAATGAACAGGGGCCAGCAGTAAAGACAAGCCGCTGGCGCAATCACTGGGCGAGCATGTGCTGACCTCTGCAATAGTTCTATCGATCAGTAAACAAGCATAACATTTACATGTAGTGCTGTGATGATCATTTCTTGTTCACATTTGCATGATATAATAACTGGCAATATTTAGAAACTTTAGTGGCTAAAAGAAAAAAGTCAAGTTCAGGGAAGAAGGTATAGTCATGTAAGACATCTTAATGAAATGGGATGGAGAATTTTGATGGGCCACAAATATATCTTTGGTGTCTAAATATAGAGTGACAATAACATTTTTGCAGTATCTCCAAAGCCTGCGAATGCGAATGAATACAACAACATACTAAAGCCTTGTTACTGAGCTTATGTAAGTAAGTAAACTATTTTTGCTTTTTTTTTGCAAACAGCACCATGAGGCGCAGATGGCAAGCCTGTGGCAGCGGACGGCAGAAGTGCGCAGACTGCGGGACATCCAGCAGCAGCGCCTCGAGCAAGAGCGCCGGTCACACGTGACAAATTAACGCTTCCTTCAGCAGCTGCTGGCTGCACTTGCTCATGGTGCAAGGCAAAGACCTCGCCCCTTTCAGCCCCCCTCATGATAATTAAAGAAAGCATAGGCAAATAATTTATCATATCTTTATTAACTTTATAAAATTTGCTGATGTAGTAATAATAATATCAAGCCTGATCATTACTGGTTTGCAACAAATAATTGCTTATGTCACCTCTTTATGCAAAAACAAATAGCATATCACATACAGCATGATTTTGAGCTTGAATTGATACTGCAGCAATAGGCGTGTCCACACCATCCGGCTCACCTGCACAAGTGCCAGTAAGCCTGGTGGTGCAGGCATTCTGACTGTGGCACTGAAATTTCAAGGAGCGTGATTGTTATAATGTCAATTTAAGCACGAAGCCACACCACAATTGTTCTAAAATTTCATCCTGCCTCATCAAATGGCGACAATCACTTGTAGAGGGGCGGGGGAATTCCTACCTTAATATAACATCGAAAGCAACTTATGAGGACACACAAACAAAAACGTGATAAAAATTCCTTGCCTATGCTTCTTCAGTTCATTTGTATTTTTTTCTTTTTCTAATTTTTTATCGCGACGTGCAGAGCTGAATGTCTGTTTTTCTTTTCTTGTGCAACTCGTTCATTCTCACACATTTCGTTATCATTCAGTGATGTTTGACAGGCTGTGATGTATGTTTAGCCCTTGTGGTGCAGTTTGTGTGGAATATTTATGCAGCAGTCTCTCTTTGTGAGTATCAAATACGACATTATGACTTTTTTTTTCTTTATGCAACTCCACGAAAACATGTCGTTTGTTGCCACTGTCACCTGCATGAAGATGGAAATAGTGCATTGAATACTCCTCTGATGAAAGACAAGTTGGCAACTGAGGATAGTTACAGCACCAATCAACAAAGGTAGGGTTCAGAGCTTGCAGATCCTAAGATCACTGTCGTGAGTCCCAAGTAAAAGCACGAGTTGGGGCATGTTCGCCCCGACACAAGCTGTTAACCAAATTACAAGCGTAGTACTCAGTGCCTGCCAGAAGCTGAAGAAATGAACACTTATTGGCACTACCAATGACACGATTGTAGCACTAATATGTTTTGCTTTCTTCTGCTCCTCGCAGGTGCTTGGTGGCATGCTTGTAACTTAGTTAACACTTTTGACATTGTAAGTGGTAGCACTAATTTATTTGACTTTTTCTACTCTAGGCAGGCACTTACTCATGTGCTTGTTATTTAGGTAAATGTTTGTGTTGGGCTAGATATGGTGTTCTATTCGCTACCGAAGTGGAACTGCGACAAGAAAAAATGTTTTGTCTCACCGAGAAGGTATTCCACGGGATTCGCGATGGGCCCGGTTGGAACCGCCGGCGCAGCGATGTCCTCCGCCGGCCGAACGAGTCGTGATCCGACTCCGGTCGCATGGGCTCTATGGCCAGGATCCTCATGTCCGCGTCGCAGAGCTGAGAAAAATGTGAAGGGAGAATCTCCGCATTGACAAGTGCAACACAACTGTACAAAGAATGAACAGCACTAGAGATCATGACGTATACTTACGAACATGCAGTTTTGGGCGTAGTAGCCCTTCCGACACATGAACGCAGCCTTATGCTCACCCTTGGGTGCGATAATGGCAATGAGGTTGCCGTCCACGCATCCGAAGACGCCGGGAATAGCGCCGCGCCGAAGGAAACCCTCCTTCACGGCTGCCTTTTCTTAGGACGTCTTCGGAAAATAGACCCATTTGTTGCGGGCCACTGCGTTTAAGGACAGACTCTGCCACGCATCGCACGCAGTCGCTCACGGTCGAGTGCTACACCCAGATCGTCTACTCGCTCCCCACGAACACTTGGACGCTCCCGGTGGCGAAGCTTCCGCTCCACCGCTCCACCAACAGTCCCGTCGCTCGCTCCGCTTCTAGTTTCCCCGCAAGTTCCTCGCACAACAACCACACCGTTTCCTTCGAGAGGCGAAAATGCCGTCGAAAATGGTCATCCGAAAATGGTCATCAAACGCGTCGTCTGGCTCTCCGTGTCCACGTCGGCGACGGCGAAGAGCCACCACCATAGCGAGCAGGGGGAAGCCATTTTTAATGCCTTCTGAAACGACCCTGCCTCCGGCGGTGGCAAGAAATTACGCCTTATGCTACGCACAATAAGTGCGTCAACATCATTTTGACGTTTCGGGTTTTTGCGGGTTCCTGACATCGCGTGATTGACAGACAAAATGGGTGCTTTTTTGAAGCACTGGGACATCGCTCGTACACACCAGCGCCAAGCAATTATATTGAGAAATATTTATATAGCAAACCGTCGTTTACTACAAATATTCGCAGTTAAAAAGTTGCATTTCATCGTTCCATGAAAGTAGTCGCTTTGAAGTTTGCAACTTGTGGTTAAGTTTAGGGCTGCAGTTCAACTAGTCCACAGATATAGGGGGGGGGGGGGGGGGCTAGAATAAAGAAAATAACTGCCTGGCACAGCGAGTACTCCTAAAGAGGTGGAAACGCCCAAGACATAACGGCGCGTTGCACAAACGCATAGCACAATAAGAAAGAGACATCGAAAAACATGCGCTTCAAGTATGTAGAGCACAATGCGAAGACATGTGCAACCCCCTCGAGAGGCAGATGAGCGGAGCGAGTGCTTGGCGCCTCTTTCGGCACCTCTTATATCCTGAAGTGACTCGGGTCGCTCAAGGCCACAAGATTCGTAGACTGGCAAGAGATTATAAAGGCGAAAACTTCCTCGATGCAATACGTGATCGTTACGTTAAGATGAGCGAAAGCGTCCAACACCCCGAATATACGAGGGCGTCGCAAACGAGAAACTATACGCGGACTTTAGCGAAGCAGAAATTCAGACAGTCCTGTTCGAACTCAACACCCGATCGGCGCCCGGCCCTGACAGGGTTACCAACAAGACTCTCCGTAACATAGACGAAGAGTCAATCTCCCGACTCGTGACGTACATCAACGAGTGCTGGCGCGAGGGTCCCCTTCCTGAAGCGTGGAAACGGGCCCACGTTATCATGATCCCTAAACCGAGCAAGTGAGTTACGCTCGATAATCTCAGACCGATTTCGCTCACGTCTTGTGTCGGCAAAGTCGTGGAACACGCTGTTCTCACCCGCGTGACCAACTTTCTCGAAGACCTGGACGCGTTCCCGCACACCATGCTAGGATTCCACCGCAATCTCTCTGCACAGTACGTATTGCTTCAGCTAAACACCGGCTCGTAGACGACACTACAAGCTCCACCAAGCGGTCTAGTCACCCGAGTGACACTGACAGCGAGGACACTGTGATCTACTCAGCGACCAATGATGAGACCTCGTATGACAGTGACTTTGTGCCCGTAGCAAAGTGCAAAGCAAAGAGAAGACTCATCAGGACATCTCCTTCCGCAAGTAAGGCTACTGTGATCCCGACGCGAAAGTCATCGGAGCACACAATTCTATTTGTGCCTGTGGCTGCTAGCAACAATATAAGCCGGCTCAACCGCCAAGCTACATCTGTGGCACTCGAGGCCCTTGCTCCGGGTCAGACCAAAGATGTTAGAATCAACGCCCGTAAGAACATTCTCGCTATAGATGTCGCAGACCGCAGCGCGCTAGATGTTTTGAACAACGTGAAGGTGCTGGATAACATCAGCGTACGCTGCTTCAAACAAGATGAACCTACCTCTACGGCTGGTGTTGTGTATGATGTAGACAATTCCATAAGCGATGCCGACCTGCCTATACTCATCAAGCCGGCGACAGAGGGAATTGCCATATTGCAAGCCCGTCACCTAGGGAAATTGAACTGCGTGTAGCTAACTTTCAAAGGAGACAGCCTACCATCACACGTCAAGGTCGGTCACTTTCGACAAGTAGTACAGCCTTTTCTGCCAAAGCCTCTTCAGTACCGGAAGTGTCAAAGGATAGGGCGCGTTAGTGCAGTTTTCACATAGACAGCCGTGTGCTCACGATGCTCTGGGTCACACAGCTCCGACGCCTGTCGTGCAGAAAACCAAAAGTGCGCCAATTTCCAAGGCTCTCACGACGCATCTTCCTAGAATGGCCCACATGTGAAAAAGGAGATGAAAGTCTTGAGGCAAATGGTTAGGGATGGCTCGTCGCACAGGGAGGCTGCCGCTAAGCTGCGACGCCGGCGTTCACATCGCCGGAGATCTTCGAGGAAACCCACTGCTATTGCTAAAGATGCACCGCGTCCGCCGACAGTCCACACATTTCCACAGACAACTAGCAATACTAGCAGCGAGGATCCTACGTAGAAAGTCTCAAATGTCATTGCCTCACGCGAGGAGTGGCCTGCGTTGCCGAGGCTAGACAAACCAGCGGAGAAGCTACATGACGCACGCTCGCCGAATCATGCTTCACCTTCGGACAGCAGCCAAGAAGACGACAAACAAGTTGTCACCATGATAAGGGCCCTTATGAACACGTTCCGTGTTCTCCTGACGTCCATACACACTTCGGCGGCTCGAGGTGCGCTTCAGATACTGGATGCGCTGAATCTGGTACTGTCCAGTCTTGAGAAGCATCATGGCTGCTCCTCTGCACTCATTCCTTAAACAAGTCAAGGAAGCGTCTATCTTCCAGTGGACTGCCCGTGGCCTTAAATCCCGCATTTCGGACTTTCGTCCCTTTGTTTTCAAGAACAAATTTCCAATCATCGTTATTTGTGAGCCAAACGTTGAGAGCGCGATCCGTTTATCAGGATATGAAGCTTTCATGTCTGGCACCTGTAGCGACCGCAGCAAAGTCATCGTTTATGTCAGATGTGATTTCACTTATGTTTTACACCCAGTGGCACCTGATGACGACAATCAGTACGTATTCTTGACCGTAAAATGCAAGAACGCCACACTCACGCTCGTAGGTGCCTACATTTCACCTTCGAGCCGATTTAACAACGCAAGACTAAGTGCAATTTTAAAAGCGACACCTGGATCATGGATTGTTACCGGCGATTTCAATGCGCATAATCCCCTATGGGGAAGTTTAAAGATGGATTGCTGAGGACGACGTGTACTAACCTCCGCGTCGAACCATGAACTCTGCTGCCTAAATGATGGAAGTCCCACTTTTCTGCGGGGATTGACTTACAGCACCTGCCTGGACTTAACTTTTGTTTCAAAATCCCTCAGTAGCAGTGTGAAATGGTTCCCGGACAACGAAACGCATGGTAGTGACTATGTTCCAACATATGTTAAGGTCGAAGGAACCGGCAAGTGACACTATACCACAGTTCAATGCATCGACTGGCCGAAATACACGCTCCTCATGGAGCAGATGTGTCAAAATTCTCAGAACTGTTTACCTGGAAACATCAAGGAGCTAATTATGACGCTGCTCATAAGGCCACAAGCGTTTTTAGGCCTATACCAAAGTTTTCTGAATTTGAAGTGGAATTGGAACGCCGCCGAGCGATTCGCCGTCGCGCTGAACGATGCTACCGGCGCACCAAGTCCTTCTACGACTTAAGGGAGTCGAGACGCATACAGAAGAAGATCCAGCGTCGGATCAACTTATTGCAGTCTCTAAGGTGGAAGACTTTCTGTGATTCCCTTGACCCACATAAACCTCTGTCATATATATGGAGTATGGTGCGCGGTCTTCGAACATCGCCGCAACAACGCCACCCCTTCAAATGCCTGGCTCTCTACCAAGGTCGCCGAGAGATCGACGTAGCGGAGGACTTCTGTTTGAAGGTTGCCGGCCAACCGTCCTCGTTCACCGCGCATGATCCCTATGACGTTCCCTCTCGAGGGATTCTCATATGGACAATCTGTTTTCCATCGAGGAGTTGCAAGCGGCATTGGCAGCGTCCAGACGTTCCTCATCGCCTGGGCCAGACGGGCTGACGTACGCAGCTCTTGCCAGCCTCGGTCAAACAGCTCGGCATGCTCTTCTAGATGTGTACAATAATTCATGGCGTGAACGAGTGGTTCCTGCTGCATGGAAGTCCAGCCGCCTTGTGCCTCTGCTCAAACCAAGAAAATCACCTCTAGACGTGGCGTCGTATCGTCCCATTGCTCTGGCCAGTTGTCTAGAAAAGGTGATGGAGAGGATGGTGCTGACAAGTCTGGAGTGGTACCTAGAGCGGTACGAGATATACCCAGACGCTGTGGCAGGCTTCTGACGCGGACGTTCTTCTATAGACAACGTCATAGATCTTGTTTCGTCGGTTCTGCACGAAAAAACCCTAAAGAGACAGTCAGCGGCGATGTTCCTGGACGTTAAATGGACGCTTTGGGCGATTTCGGCCTGGGTGGCCTTGTTTTCGATGGATCCTCAGCTGTCTGAACGACAGGTCATTGTTTGTGAAAACAGAGGATGGTGTGACATCGCAGCACAACACCTACCGTGGCGTACCGCAAGGTGGAGTCTTGAGCCCTACTCTATTTAATCTAGTGCTCATCGACCTGGTTCATTCCCTTCCGCAATCCGTCCATGTGCCGATCTATGCGGACGATATATGCATTTGGTCATCAGGAATTACGCGTCCCCAGGTGCGCGCCAGACTCCAAAAAGCGGCCACAGTTATATCAGGTTATCTTCGAGCACGAGGTCTGGAGGTATCATCAGAGAAGTGCTCTATGGTCACTTTCACGCGCAAAACAATGAGACCGTATGTTGTCAAAATTAATGGACAGCCAATCATCTACGAGAAGACGCACCGTTTTCTAGGAGTGATAATCGATCGAGACCTCTCCTGGAGTCCTCATATCTCCTACCTAAAAAAGAAGCCGGCCATGGTAACCCATGTTCTCAGATTTCTCGCGGAAAAGTCATGGGGTGCATCTGTGAGGGCGATGGTCCAACTCTATAACGCACTCTTCTTGGTCTCCTACGCTATAGCTTACCTGTACTGAGTGGGACCGGTAAGACCAATCTCCGTGCCCTCCAGTCTGTGCAAGCTCAAGCTCTCAGAATATGTCTTGGCCTTCCCAGGTGTGCAGCCACGGCAGCAACAATAGCCATCGCGCATGATCACCCCATCAATACGTACATTAACGTCGACGCTTTAAGGATGCACATTAGGCACTTCGCCCGACTTCCATCGCATAATCACACCTCCTTTCCTGCCGCTCAACCTCGTTCAGCGTTTAGCAGGATTATTGACGCCAACCATGGAACTTTACCGTCGAACTTCACTCCTGCAGCATGACCATCTCTACCACTAAGGTACCTGAAACCAATCCAAGCCCTTCTTGTAGTTCCCGGTATCAAAAAGAAAACGGAGATGTCGTCATTCGCCCTCAAACAAACCGTGCTTTCATTCATGCATGAAAAGCACAGAGAACGCACCCACATTTACACGGACGGTTCTGTCTCCTCAAAAAGTTCAGCTGGAGGAGTGGTAATTCCCGTGAAATCTGTCACCATCCAATTCAAGACGTCTCATATTACATCATCGACGGCTGCAGAACTCGCAGCTATCCGTGCTGCTCTGGAATTTGTTGGTCCCAAATCATCACAGTCATGGTCCATCTTTTGTGACTTGAAGGCAGCTCTCCAGTGCCTGCTGTCCCCTTTCAACCATGGACCTAACACACAATTAGTCGCAGACATCCGACTATATACTTCACCATCACGCAACCGACAAGGGCAACATCTTCTACCAGTGGATACCGGGTCACTGTGGAATTTCGGGAAATCATAGTGCGGATGACGCTGCCCGATCGGCCCACGATGGTGCCCCTATTGTATCGATACCACTGTCGAGAACAGACGCAGCCACAAAACTTCGTTCCCTCGCACGCGAGCTTACGCAGACTGTGGAACACCAATGACTTCAGCAACGCACGGCTCCACAGATTGGATCCACGTCTGCAACTCCGTCTTCCACCAGGGTTACTACGAGCCGAAGCAACACTTCTGTGCCACCTGTGGCTCGGCGTGGCATTCACGAACGCCTATTCCTTCCGCATTGGAATGGCTGACAGCCCTGCTTGCGACAACTGTGGCTGCGAAGAGACAATCAAGCACCTCCTCTGTGACTGTCCCCGCTACAATGTGGTAGGAAAAGTGCTCGCGACTGCGCTTGAAAAACTGGGCAATCGCCCCCTCACAGAGGAAAAAGTTTTAGGACACTGGTCTAGGCGGGCTTCGGCACTCAAGGCCTTAAGGGCTCTGCTGAAGTTTCTAAGGGCTTGTGAATTGTGCGACCGGCTTTGAACGTTGTAGTGCGTAGGGTCGCGTTATTGCGCGAATTTTCTGACGTCAATTTTTTTTCTTTTGTTTCTTCTATCACCTTTTATTCCCTTTACCCCTTTCTCCAGCACAGGGTAGCCAGCCGGTATTTACACTGGCTAACCTCCTTGTCTTTCTTTTCCTTTCTTTCTCTCTCCGCACCAAGGCAATACTCGGCCTAAATATTAAAAGGCCTTTGACAACGTTAAACACGAATCTATTTTAAAAAGAGTTAAAACATTAGGACTAGGTCAAAAACATACAATTACATCCGAGATTTCCTTACGGGCAGACGCGCACGTGTTGTCGTCGGCGACGAGGAATCGCCGGAACTTGAGACAGGCCCGGTGGGCACGCCTCAAGGCTCGGCCATATCACCATTACTCTATAATTTAGTTCTACTAGGGCTACCCGAGAAATTAACAGAAATAGAAGGATTATATTACAGTCTCTACGCGGATGACATCACCCTCTGGGTTCCCGGGGGAGGTTGTGACGGTCACGTCGAGCGAACGCTACAGGCGGGAGTAGATGCAGTGCAGGAGTACTTGCGAGGAACGGGGCTCGAGTGCTCGGCGACGAAGTCCGAAGTGTTACTCTGCAAACCCACGAGCAGAGATCGGAAAACCACGCGTAAAGAGGAACGGGAATACTAAAAAATACGCGTTATCTCGGAAGACGGTACTCCCGTACTGCACGTAGACAAAATTAGAATCCTGGGATTACACCAGCAGGCAAACGGATATAACGGAGAGACGGTGCGCAGACTCCGTCATTCAGTAGACGACACGATCCGACTCTTGCATTGCATTACGAATAGACGCAACGGTATTCGCGAACACTGGGCGATCCGTCTCGTGCAGGCGTACGCGATAAGTCGCATAACGTACACCGCCCCCTACCTCAAGTGGATAGGGACAGAAAAAAAACAAAATCTATTGGATGATACGAAACGCTTTCAAGAGGGCGGTAGGCGTTCTAATCAACGCGAGCACCGACAAGTTTCTAGAGCTCGGACTTCACAACTCACTCGATGAATTAATCGAAGCGCATGACGTTGCGCAATACGAACGATTATCCAAGTCACCGATGGGTCCACGGATCACGTCGGGCGACGCAAAAAACGAGCTAGCGACCTTCAAAAGAAATTTGGTAAGAGTAACGAGGCGGTGTACGTAGACGCCGCGCGAATGGCGAAGGAAGAAGCGCACACGCGATCGCGGTTGTAGACAGCACGGGCAAATGCCTCGTGAGTGCCACAGTCATATCATATGGTTTGTACGAATGCAACCCTTGGAAGCGTGGCTTTATGGCCTAGTGGTTACGGCGCTCGCTTCGGGATATTGCGTACGCGGGTTCGAAACCCGCTGTGGATACATTTTTCTTTCTTAATACCACGCTTTTCCTTTTTTTTTTTCTCTCTCTCTGTTTGCCAGCGCGGTCGCTTGAACCCCGGCGCCACGGCGGCGGTCGTTGGGGTGTTGCGGAGCGCAGCGTAGCAACACCCCAAATAAAAAAATACTGCTCCAGTCAGGTAGACTGCTCCGTCCCTGATAGTGAGATTATATTTGGATCATCAAAACAGTGATGCGTTTATAATACCAGCGATCCCAAAAGCAGGCTAAGTCACCACCAGCCCAGCGTTTTCTCCGTCAACGCCTCCTCCGTTCCAACGGCGGTGGCTCGAAACATGGTACGCGCGAGCGGCGCAGCGTGGCGCCAGCGGTCAAACGCTGTACCTACTAGCAAATGGAAATACGCTGCCGGGGACCTTCTCCGTCGGTGTCGCCGCCGCTGGGAGGCGGCCCTGAAAAGTTCGGAGCTGGAAGACCAGCTCTGGGCCGTCCGGCAAGCCGAAGATGCCGCCCGAGTCCAAGGATTTCGAGCCGACACCTGAGGCCACTAAAGCAAAGTGCCGGCTCTTTAAACAAAGTTTATTTCTTCTTCTTCTTGGTACCTTCATTCCTTAATTTTGTTGGATGTTATGAAGTGTGTCAACTAAATCTAGCCGATTTCTTAGTCACCCAAAACTCAACAAATGTAAAAGTTGAACATTTTACAGCCAATCTGTCTATGGCTTTTTATGGATTTTATGGCGTGCGTGCGGAAAAAAATGACATCATCTCGCCCTACGGGCAACCATAGCCGCTATTCTGGACATTCCGCCATTTTCTTCGAGGCGTGACGTAGGCGCGACGCTTACAAAATGGCGCTCATGGCCCCGTTTTGCTTTCGTAACGTGACGCAAATTTGACGTTTCGCCTAAGAAACTGTAATATAGGCATTTAAACTAGCGCGGTTGATAAAGCAAAACAGTTTTCCTCCCCAGTAAAAATAAAGCAGCTAGCTCAAAGCGTACGATTATTCCATCAAAATCGTTTCTCGCTTCCGTCGTCTGCATCCGCGCAGGCTGTCGTCTGCTTCATTAGCTAGGATGCGTTTCCTCGGGAAACTGAATGAGTCATCGTATATTGGCGCCCACGCGCTTGCTTTCTACCTTGAGACAACATACGCGACCTGCCAGTGATGATCAGCGCACGCTCTAGGCCGCGTTATCGCTATCTCGTGATCCGCAAGTGACTCAGCCAGACTAAAACCCCTATATTTATAAAAGTAGCGCCATTCTTAGATCTTGCCGCCACCGCGCTCACCCCGGCGCTTCCTCTTCGCCCTCTCTTAGCCGCCTCCTGTCGCCCCAGCCTCCTCCGCTCCCGCATTGGCCAATCCGTGTCACGTGGAAGTTCGCGTCGCGCTTTTGTATATTTTTTTCTTTCCAGCGCGCTCCGACTGCCATTCTCGGGCCTGTGCGACGAAAGTGCTGTACGCACAAACGGATCAAACGTGTTAGGGACAAGAACTTCGTTGTGATGGCATGCTGCTGCGCCTTAAGTTGCCGCAACAGACAAGGCGAGGGCAAAAGGCTTTTTTTGTTTACCATCCGGCGTGCGCAAACGCTTGCTGCACACTTGATATTTGCGCCGTCTCGCATCGTCGCGTTGCTACTTCCAAAACGGCATTATTAAGACCAGTTACTGACTGACGAAGCAAAATCGCGCCTCAAAAACGTCTCCGCAGGGCGCGATCGAAGTTTTCCTCGGATTTCCTCTGGTAGCGCGTTAGCTGTCGTCTGCCACGGCAGGCCCGACGCAGGCGGCGCCACTGTCGATATCGTGCCTCGATCGCGCTGGTCGCGCCGAGCGCGATAGTGGAACGGAGGAGGAGGGAAGTGGATGGCGCTACTTTTATAAATATAGGGGCTTTAAGCCAGACGAGTCTGGCTGAGAAGCGGCCGAATATCATCGATAGCGTTGCGCGCGCCACAGGTATCCGCTTGCACGACGCAAGCGCCGGCACTGCCATCTCTTGTTCACTTCGCTGCTTACTCGCACCGCGAGAGGAAACTTCAAGACGCCGCCTTGCGTACATTTATTTTTATAAATTAAAAAGTCGCCATTGTCATAGCCTTTGATTACGCGAAAAGACATTAATATTGATTACAATACAAAAGCAGTGGCGAAAACTGCAAAAAGTCGCAAGAAGTTTGCTAGTTGCAACCAATATTATTTCAAATAAACGTGTTTTTAATAAAAATTATGGTTCAAAACACAAATGCCAACACCACCCGAGAGCGATGCAAATGCCATGAGCACGCGTTGTGAACAAAAGATTTTCATCGCCCCAAATGACAGGGAAAATGCGGCGATACGCATGCCTCTCCACTGTCATTGCATATGGCCGCTCATTACCATAATTCGCGTGGCTCGTCGCACCACAAATTATGGCGGAAAATCTCTGCAATGGCGGCCGAGCGCAACGTCACGCAACGTCAAATTGACGTTTACGAAACAGCCCTTCCTGTGACGCTCTTCACAGGATATTCCTTCAGCCAATCAGCAAGCTGACATGCCGGCTACGTGCCGGCTAACTTGGGACGCCACCACATATTCGTGAAATTGCAGATGCATTGCACGAGCTTCTGCACGCTACCGTCCACTTTCTTTTTAAGCGCTAAAGCCGCAATAGAGGTGCCAAGGACCACAAAAAAGTATTAGTCGATAAAGTTTGCAGCTCCACGTCACGTTTCATCCTTCTGACGAAAACGCAAAATTGCATTTAGCAAAACTTCCGTTTCCCGGCACAAATTTCAAAACACGTGACCTCCGGACAGCCAATGAGACAGCCAAGATGGCGGATAATGGCGGCCGTGCAGCCTGCCATGCGTGTCCAGAATAGAGCCCCATGATGCGATGCGAAATCATCGCGGGGGGTGCGCACCGAGTTTCCGTTTCGTTTCACTTGGCAACACAACCCAATGAAAGTTAGAATGAAAGAATGTATTGAGAAGAGAGGAGACGTTTGTACGGGGTTGTTGCGTCTTTATTTAGAGATCGTACGTGATTCCTAGCGTCGGTGCACGCGGTATCTTGAAGACGATCCCGAAGTTCGGGGTCCGCTTGCCGACGCTGACGTTTACGTTCGGCTTCCCGAGCCTTCCTATGTTCCGCGGCGGTGGCGCTGCAGCTGCAACTAGCGCCGACGTCGACGTTGTTCATGGCGTTTCGCACATCGTTGCACAGAGAGCGAATGACGGAAGCACAGCGAACGCGCGTGCTTTATACTGCACCGCGACACTTGCGCCGCCTACCGGCGTACCCTTAGAGGGAGACGGAGAAAGTGAGTTATATGCAATGCTTTGTTGCGCCGCCCCTGTGGCGGAAAGGGAGAGAGAGGAGGAGGAGAGCGCACACCTGCATAGGAGAGGATAATGAGGGAGAGTAGCGCGTGCGCAGTACGGGTGCGGACGCCGCAGAATGGACACTGCCCCGAGCAAAAGATGCTCTCGCATCTAAAAGTCGACCCTACACCCCCTACTACTCTCCGCTAAAAAGTGAGAGTGAACGAGCCACCAACAAAAGCAAACGCATAGCGCCGCTCGCGTGGGAGCTCAGTTTAACGGCGACCTGTGTCTAAAGTAGTAAGTGTTCTTCAGGAAAGGGAAAGGTTGGCGCTATCTTCTGCAGCCCTTGAGGGCACGGCTCAGCGCCTGTGTCCAAAACGATGCGTCTCTGTGAATATATGACGTAGTGCGTGACGTAGTGTGCGCCTGATAAGACGACCAAAGGGAAAGCATAGAGAAAGGAATTCCATAAGTGAGGACACTCCCATAGAGCCCAGCGCCCGAATCGACTGCAGCGCGCCAAGCGGTCGGCATCAATCACTTGCGTTTTCGGTTTTGTTCGCGCGCATTTTGAACGCGAGCTAGCACGCCAGCTGCGCCTTTTTTTTTTTTTTTGCTCGACTCGACGAAAAATGATTGTGAACGATCTTGTCAAGTGCCATCGAATCTGTGCCACGTGCAATTTCACAAAGTAGACGAAAGACTGGACTGGACTGGAAAAACTTTATTTAGGTCCTGCAGGACGCGCTTAGGGCGTAGCGGGCGTCTCCCACGTAGGGACCGACAGGGAATACCTGGCGGCCGCTTCGTGGACCTGCTGGACGGCCCATTGCTGGTCAGCGAGAAGCGAGCTTCTCAGGGACTTCTCCCACTGGTCCGAGCTAGAGTCGGGATGGGCGTTTCTACGCTCCCAGAGCATGTGTGCGAGTGTCGCCGTGTATCCGCACGAGGGGCACCTGTCGCTGGGGTACGTGTCAGGATAGAGAACGTGAAGTTTGACGGGGTTTGGGTACGTGTATGTTTGTAATAAGCGTAGGGTTAGCGCCTGCGGTCTGTTAAGTTTGGGGTGTGGGGGCGGAAAGATGCGGTGTCCAAGATAGAAGTGTATTGCTATTTCATTGTACGTAATGGGGGCATCCCGGTTGGTCTCTATCTCGGCGAATGGGGGTTGCCCTGGGACGGCGCGCTCAGTAAGCGCACGCGCTGCGTCGTGGGCGATCTCGTTGAGGTTTGGCGGGGCACCTGGCACCCGGTCGAGATGGGCGGGGAACCAGATGACGGTGTGGTGCTTAAGGGTACTCAGATCCGCGCTGCGGAGGATGCGTAACGCCTGGTCCGAGACGATCGACGCCGCGTTCGAAGGCTTTGATGGCCGGTCTGGATTCATTGTAGATGACTGGCCGTTTGCTGTCGAGCACAGCTAGGGCTATGCCTACTTGCTCCGCTACTTCGGGCTCTCGAGTGAGTATCGCGGCAGAGTTAGTATCTCGAGTGAGATAGCTCTCGACTGAGTATCGCGGTCTCAGGCCGCGGGCTCGTTTCACAACCTTTCGAATAAGGGCGTTGAGTTTGTCGGGCTCCGCACGTAGACAGTTGTGTATGGCGGCGACATAGGTAAAGTGGCAGAGAAAAACCGCATGTACAAGACGCAGTAGGTTGTCTTCTTTCAGGCCGTGAAATTAGGAAATATTTATTCTGCTCTATATAAAAGCTCGTTCGGCGCTTTTTGTGCGTTCATCCAACGTTGTGACCCCAGGTAAGCAGTAGTTTCCGTATGAAGCTCCAGCGGACGGCATCAGCTGAAAAAAAGTAAATTACAAGCATGTAACAGCATGTTACAAGCATGTATCATTTTGGTATTTAGACATAGGAATACTGCATGTCGAGGTGGAACGTGCAAAAGCTGTGAATGGGCGGCATTACGAACAAAAGCACTTCGCTTTTACATAAATGGCGTAGAAAATACCCAACTCATCCCAAACAATACCACAAAATATGAAAACATCTGATTTCCAAGCATTCCCCCATTCCCGGGCATTATTTCCTGCACTTCAGCACAAATACTCGGGCGACTTCGCGTTTCTGCAACTTGGCCTCGGGCGACGCGACGGTACGCTACATACACAGAGACGGACGCAACATAGGCTCCCAACCAGACCATGCTAGACGTTCGCAGAATGCCTTCTACTCGCACTCAAGACAAATGCGTGGGTGCAAAGCCTGTATTTAGTCCTTTAGAAGACTGAATTTTCGAATTACAAGTTTCTGATATACTCCTCGACGTTATCTTTTACGTGTTCTGCCGGCGCCAGCAACACACTCCCATGTTATCACTCTTGGCAATCGCCCATCGCATTTTCGACAGGCGTGGGTACCGAAAGAAGCTATATGTTGTTGCGGGGCCACAAAAAACCTGACAAACTTGTCCCTCTACGATTCATTACACGCCAAATTAACTTTGTCACCAGGGCCGAGCTACTTATCGCTAACTGCGTGACAGCGCGCTGTGTGGCCCGCGTGCCTCAAAGGTACCCCAAAAAGTAACGAAATTACTTTTCAGTAATCTCTGGCCTCCGCGAAAGCGGCACAAACTTCTCCTAGCAAGATGCACTATAGACTACGCACCACGGCCGAGTTGATTCTCGCTAACTGCGTCACAGCGCCTTGTGCGGCCAGTGTGCCTCAACAGAACCAAAATAAGTTACCATAATCTCCTCGGAAGCGTCGGAAACATGTCCCAGCACGATTCATTAACTCAAATTAACTGCGCCAGGACAGCCGACCTGTTTTTCACTAAATGCGTCTTAAGTCTTGGTCCCGTGCCGTAAGCCTAATGGCGTCGTAGACTGTGAAACAAAATTTCTCACCTTGCCGTAGTCAAATAGTGCAGTGGTCTCTTGTCGCAGTGCAGAAGAAACGCAAGTATACGCCGGGAGACCAAGAAACCAGGCTACATTTAAAAAAAGGAGACAGACAGGTCGCCACAGGCGAGCGCTCAAACGCGCAGCCGTCCTCGCTCGCTTCGGTGGAGTGTCGGCGGATGACGCATGTATCTGGCGCGTCATTGGCATGTCGCTAGGTAATGCAAGAAAAATAAGTCGCAAAGTTTAAGTTAATTTATACGCTAAAGGTTTTAGTTTTCGCGGCAAAGAATTAAAAAAATAAAACAATTTCACTTTAGTTTTTTCAAAACTCGCGGCAGCTAACGTTCGGCATCAATACTATAGCGTAATGTGTTTCCTGTTGCCAGTTTTTGTCGAGTGTTTCCTCTTGCTGAATTTCTTTCTCTATGGGGAAAGTTGGCACCCCTCGGCGCAACCACGCGAACACGCTGTTGTGTTTGGCGGTCCTTCGGGACAGAGGATGCCTCACCGACAGGCGTGCAGTTGTGGAGTGCTGTTCACGCTTCATCGTTTCTGAAGGCCGGGGAGCGTCGCTGTCATCTGGGACTAATGGATGAGCTATTATACCCCAGGCTACAATGAGAAATCGGCCTCGTGCGTCGCTAAAACGGCAACTTCGCTCTTGGTGTGTTTCCGTGAAGCACCTGCACCCGCCCGAACCAGGTCGGGGCTCGGCGGTAGCTTCCGCGAAGGCCAGTGTCCTGACTGACAAGCTGACTGTCACGGAGAGACCAGTAATCATTTAAGGGGGCCAAAGTCAGGCATTTTCGTGGGAACAGCTTCGACGTTTGGTTCCCAAGGTGCCACCCGTTGCCTGGTATGTGGGAGCGGACGAGCAACATCGGAGGCGGAGCACGGCGGAATGGTGCCACATCATGGGCGGGATATTGCGACCAGGTCGAAGATGGTGACTGGCCGAAAAGAACTACAGTGAATTCCTCAACGAGTGAAAGGGAGAAATGAACTGATAAAAAGCGGTGCTTGAGTGTTGTGGAGACGCTCGGAGATGTAAACGCTAGGACATGCAAATACGTTAGCATGTAGACGGCTCCAAGAATCATGGAGCCCTTCGTGTAAAATACCATGTACAGTTGTATATAAAACCCTCTTCTGATCTCTCTAGACCTCTTCTTCTCCAGGCCCCTGGCACGTGGCCAGACATGGAACCTTCGTGGCCACTCGGACCCTCGGACTTCGCAACTACGCTTGTGCCACTGCTCACGCGTTCATCATCGTCTTTTTTTTTTCAGAGCTGGCTCCATTGCCGCTCATCGTTCCGGCGTACAGTTTCACTTCTCTTCTGTCGTCGTAATGAAGAAGCCGCGTTTACGGGGGTATGAGCCATTGCTTAAGGGATTATGTCCGTCTTACGTGACGGACAGATTTATTAACTCAGGTGATAACGCGAATGTGTGTGCGTACTTAACGTCACGATTGCCACCGACCGATTACCCCCGAATTAAACGCCTTGAAGGTCGTCATTCTTACAGACTCCCGTGCTGCCCTCAGCAGACTTAGACAAAATGCCGATAGCCCATTGTTGTGCAGTATCCAAGAAACTTCCGGCAAAATTACTTCCTGTGGAGTGTCCCTCATTGCCCAGTGGGTACACTCGCACGTGGGCATCGCTGGAAATGAAGAGGCTGATCGCCTCGCTTCATGCTGTGCCCACCATGAATGTGACTGCCCTGACATTTCGTGCACGTTTGAAAACGCCCGTCTCCTGATACGCCGACACCTCCTAAAGCAGCACCCAGGCCGGCGTGTTGCAGACGGATCGTTCCCTCCCCCGCGTTCGTGGTCGAGGCTTGCCCCGTCGTGCTAGAGCACTGTTATACAAGTTAAGGGTTGGGTCTGTGTTGGTGCGCGAACGCCTATACCGACAAGGACGTGTGGACAGCCCGTCGTGTACGTTTTGTGGCTCCTGTGAGACACTTGAACATCTAGTTTTAGAGTGTCCCGCATTCGTTGCGCAGCGCGCATTACTAATTAAGGAGTATAGACTTATGGGGCTGCAATGTGCGACCCTTGACGATTGCCTTTTTCCAAAGGGGAGCGCTGCAAGACGTGACCAGGCCCATCGAGCCCTGCTAAGTTTTCTGAAGGACACAGACTTGGCCTCCCGTTTATAGACATTATTTGTATTTTTGTTTTGTTTTTATTTTTTTGTTTTGATTTGTTCTGTCCGTGTCTCCGTCATTTCTTTATTTCCTCTCTTCTTTTCTCATATTTTCATTTCCTCTATTCCCTCCTCCTATAGGAGTAGGCAGGCGTTGTGCCCCTCTCGGTGGCAGTTGTCAGCTTGCTCCCTCCTTACTGATTTATGCGCAGATACCACTCAGCTGATTACAACTATCCGGCTTGAGCATTTTCGGGCAGAACTAAGTCTGATAAACTGGGACGATGTCTACCAAACGACGGACCCTGACGAGGCGTTCAATATCTTTCTTGATAAGTTTTGTGTCTCCTACCAAAAACATTTTCCTTGTCGCATAAGAAAAAAGTGATCAGGTAAAATTCGCAAACCATGGATAACCAATGAATTGTATGCTGATATTCAACTGAAAAATAAATTGTATGACAAATTTAACAAATCCTGTAACATAGCTGACTTCGAAACATTTAAGAATTTCCGTAATAAGCTAAATTCTCAGCTACGCAAAGCGAAAACATGTTATAATGAGAATTATTTTCAGTGTTGTGAAAATGACAGCAAGAAGATGTGGAACAAATTAAACTTGCTACTCAACCGTTCACCGAAATATCGTATGATAGAATGCACCGTACGCGATGGAAAAGAAATATGTGGTGATCGCCTGGCGGACGCTTTTAATGAATATTTTACTCAAAACGACAACCCACCAGTGAACATGAACACCTATCAACGCCTGTCAAAGTGTCCGGACACCATTTTCTTGAGCCCTACGACTGTGTCTGAAGTATTCACCATTTTCCACGAATTAAGGAATAGCACCACACGTGATATTAATAATCTACAAATCAGACCTGTGAAATATAGTATTGACATTGTAGCTCCAGTGCTAATGTATATCTACAATCTCTGTCTTTCTTCTGGTGTGTTTCCCTGTAACATGCAGATTGCTAAGGTACTTGCAATATTCAAAAAAGGAGACAAAAAACAAATGTGTAATTATCGGCCAATTTCAATATTACCTATCTTTTCGAAAGGATTGGAGAAAATTATTGCCCGTCGTATAACAGTATTCACTGAAACAAAGAGACTGATATCTAATTGCCAGTATGCCTTTCGAAAACATTTATCCACGGAAATGGCCCTTCTTGAACAAAAAGAATTCATTCTGAACAACCTTGAAGAGCGCTTTTTAACCCTAGGAGTATTTATAGATTTCAGTAAAGCATTCGACAGTATAAATCATGCTCTATTGTTGCAAAAATTTACATATTACGGTATACGGGGTATAGCTCTAGACTTCATAACTTCGTACCTTAAACACAGAAAACAGCTAGTGGAACTTGACGTTGTATCCCATATCAGACCAGTCAAGGTTGGAGTTCCACAAGGAAGCATCCTGGGGCCCCTCCGTTTTGATCTCTACGTAAATGACTTGGTTAATGTTGATTCTAACACAAAATATGTTATTTATGCTGACGACACGACTTTGCTGTTTAAATCAAACAATGCACATAGCCTCATAATGACCGCTAACCTTGTTCTAAGGAAAGTCCACGAATGGTCTGTTGAAAACGGTCTAAAAATTAATGCAAACAAAACCAAAGCAGTGTTGTTTCAAGCTAAAAATAAGAAAACTACACCAGAAACAGATCTACTTATAGGGGGCTCAAGAATTGAAATTGTAAAAACAATAAAAACGCTAGGTGTCTTCTTCGATGAGCACATGACGTGGAACACCCATTACGACTTCGTCGCTGGAAAACTGTCCCAAGTCGTTGGTGCCGTGTACTGCCTTAAATATCTTCCACGCAAAATAAAAATACTCATTTACAATGCTTTATTCTTAAGTCATTTAAACTACTGCTGTCTAGTATGGGGCACCGCATCAAAAACTAATATACACTGTCTCTCCATCTTGCAGAAAAAAATAATACGCTTGATATGTAATAAGCCATACGATGCTCCTACTCAGCCACTATTCACAACACTTAATCTACTTAAAATTCAAAATCTCTTTCAACACCGTTTGGCCCTGACGTATCGCAAGGAGCTCAAGCACGCGGTAAGCGGAATCCGAAACATAGCTCGCCTACACGAACATGTCGCAGCCTATGACACTAGGACACCTGAACAATGGAACATTCCGCACTCAAGAACGAATTATGGTCAACAAATGCTTCGACATACACTTCCGACTCTACTCAATAACCTCGCCTTACGAGAAATAGACCTTCTGTCCATATGCAGCCTGCACAGCTACTTTCAGTCAAAGTAATCCTTGTTAATCCTTGTTGTTTAATGAGTTTGTTTCATATACAATACTGTATGACCTTTCCCCCCTTTATTTGCTTTAGTCTATGCTGCACTGAATATAGTGCTATTTTTTCCCCTGTTTTCGTATAATAAGACTTTCTTTGTGCAATCTATGATGCTCATGTACAAATTCAATATCACCTTGTTAATGCAGACCACTTGTTTTTCTAATTGTTAAAGTGTATTACTACCTGTCTCGTATACACATTTTTTTTCTTTTTTTGACACCTTCCGATTTATTTACTCACATGTGAGCGCCCGACGCCCTCTGTTGCCTTTAATGGGTTTTTGGGCTGGTCAAGTTGCCTGCGCGCAACTTTTTATCCAGAACCCCACCATGTAATTCTTTTCATGGGAAATAAATTATTATAATTAATCCCTTTGTGTCCTTGTGTGTATATGTGTACAAATCAAATAATAATAATAATACCACCGACCACGACAATAAATACGAGTTTGTTCGTACCTTTGTTCAAAATTCTGCGTTACCTCTGTGTTGTGCGGTAAACAGCTTCGCTGGTCATCCGCCTTCACAGAGTGGAATGGCTCATGGATTTTTTTACAGGGAAGCTGTATATGTTTAGAGCATGTCCGTTGTCCGCGAACAAAAACTATCATCATCAGCAATGGTTCGAGCGTCGTCGTCTTCTTCGAGAGCTGGCTCAGTTCCACATCTGCTAGAACGTATTACCCCGTATGGCACACGCGTGCATGCGCGCAATGTCACACGTTCGAGCACATGAAATTGTGGTCTCATTTTAGCTCCGCCTTCGCTATGGAACGACGGCGAGTAGTTGGTAAGCCCGAAGAACAGCGATTTTACGAGGAACAACGGCGGGAGCAGCAGCGGGAATGGAACCTTCGGCGTTGAGCCGCCGACTCGCCGTCCCGAGAAGAAGAATGTGCCCGCGACGCGGCGAGCAAGCGTCGACGTCGCGTCGCCGACCAGGCGAAAAGCGCGCCCGCGCCGCGGAACGTCGTCGTCGCAGTGACTGGGGGACCCGAGAAAAGGAACGTGCCCGCAATGCGGCGTACAAGAGACGGCGCATAGCTGACGACGGTGGCCACAACGAGGGCGCGCGAGGGTTCGAAGGGGCCTACACGAGGTTCAAGACAGACTTTCCCTACCGTAACTACGGATCGAGTTGTACATAGGGTGTGGTTCGACAACGACCTCTCTGAAATCAACGAAATACGGTCGGAAGAGACACTGTACAAGGTGGTGGACGTGTTGACTCAGTGCTTTCCCGGCGAGGAGGACGAACCCTTGGCCGTCTGCCATAGCAACCACAAAGCAATAGTAACTTGCGTGAAAAAATTAACAACATCAAAACATTTATGTATCTCTGTGTTGGAGGTTTCGATATACCATCCATATGTAGGTTCGCTGGTCATCCACCTGCACAGAGTGGAATGACTCATGATTTTTTTTATTCAGCCATTTCGTACTGGAAAAAGACTGACCACCACGCAGTGCAAAACTGTCAATCTAAAGAAGCAATTTTTCTTCACAACTGAAATTTGTACATAATATGCGAACATAGATTCAGGAAGATCCGAACCAATGCAAAAATTATTAACCGTCACGAGCTGGTCACACAGAACTTGGCTCTATCACTTTTGTTGCCTCTGGAAGCACTATTGTATCAACAATCCGGGCCATATCTGCGGCAAGCATTACATGAATAACTGCTACAAAAATGTCTCAATATTTCAGTGGAATGAAAACAGTCTTCGAAGGAAGTGTGCTGACTTTCGTAAACTACTTATACAATACCACTTTCCACTACTTTGCATTCAAGAGGCGGGAATCAGTGACGATTTTCGCCTCTCGAATTATGTGATATACAAGTCGTCTCTTCAGGGTGCTGTTAGCAGAGTGCTCCTGTGCGTCAGAAAGGACTATCAAATTCAGTCAAGTGATTCAGACTTTCCGGAATTCATCGCATGTAATGTATCCTTTGGTAAGCTGTGCATAACAGTGATTAATCTATATCTACAACCTTCAAGTCGTTTCTCAGTGGAAGGGCTAGTGAATATCTTCAAAATAGCTCACTCTAATCTATTTATATGTGGAGACTTCAATGCACATAACATTATCTGGGGCAGTAATCGCTGTGATGCACGTGGTAACGCTATTGAGTGCTCCATAGAGAAATGCAACTTGACTGTTTTAAACGTTGGATTGCCAACATTTCTTCGTGGATATAATTATTCAAGCTGCATAGATGTTACCCTGTTTTCCCAAGACCTAGTGAATGGTGTGGGATGGACAACGAATCTGGAAACTCGTGGAAGTGACCATTTTCCCGTCCATGTAAATCACCCTAGCATGCACAATGATATCAGGCGTTACAGCAGACTAACCAACTGGAAAGCTTTTCGGTACTGCCAAACGGATCAAATTAGTCAACATACAACTTTTGAAAGTTTTACTGAATGTTTGCAGGATAATGTGAACATATGCACAAAGGAGGTCCCAATTCCAAAAGATTATGCTGCAGTCGACGGAAAGTATGAACACCTAAGAGCCATCATACGCCAATCTGAAAGGGCGTACCGACCGAGCGGAAATTTAGAAGCAACAAAAACGCTAAGAAAATTCACAGTGTAATGTGCAGACGCATGCATAATTTAGGCAAACAGCGCTGGCGCAATTTCTGCAGCACGCTGTCTCCTCACACGTTTGTCCCAGGAATTTTTCAAGTAATTCGCTCTTTAAGCGGCCCTGTAAAACAGAGCTTCCCATTTCGTTCTCTCGCTGTAGCCCGGGACGCATTTGAGATAAAAGTTGCAGATTAATTTTGCGAGCTCATTACCATGCAGACCTACTTTTTCATCACTACGTGCAGAATTTTATAATTCAGTAGTGTTAGCTAAGCAGAAAATAAATGCTTGCTATTCGGCACAAAATTCTCAATCAGATCCTGCATTCACATTAAACGAGCTTCAATGTGCAATTGCATCATGTCGCCAAAAGTCTGCTGCTGGGCCGGACGGCATTACGTACAATATGCTAAGAAACTTCTGGCCGACAGGTACAAATTCTCTCTTAGACTTCTATAATAATCTATGGATAGAAGAAATTGTACCTGATTCTTGGAAAGTCGCTCGAATTATACCAATTTTGAAGCCGGGTAAGACGCCCTTGTGCCTTGAATCCTTCCGCCCAGTTTGACAAGTTGTTTGTGGAAAGTAATGGAGACCTGACGCGCGACTTCAGTGGTGGTGTAATTAAATGGATGTGTTGTCCAACTACTTAGCAGGTTTTCGAAAACAGAGATGCACAATGGATGCAATATTGGATATAGTAACCTTTGTGGAACTTGAATGTGCATGGCAACTTGGCGATAGCATTATTCTTAGACATCAAGAGGGCATTTGACACTATTAGTGATGTTCGTGTTCTGCTAAGTGTGTTAGAACTCCGAATGTCCGGCAGGTACTTGCGATGGATTTCTGAATTTTTATCAGGTCGCAAAATATTTGTTCGGACGAGCGAAGGAAAGAGTGCTGAACACGATGTCAATCAGGGAGTACTACAGGGAAGTGTAATCAGCTCTTTTCTTTATAACTGCGTCGCGGCTGATTTAGCTAGAAGACTGCCAACACAGAAAATATTCTCGCTGTATGCCGATGGTGTGTGAATTTGGATATCTGGAATGTTCAATTAGTTCAGATCGCATTGCAAGACGGCATAAATATCATTAACTACTTTTTGAGAGAGAGAGAGGAATGGTTCTATCACTTGCGAGCACAGCTGTATAGCCCTTCACTCGGAGGTAGTTAAAAAATTAACTCTTAATCCGGGAGGACAACCCCTAATGATTGTCACACAGCATCGATTTCTTGGAATAATACTTGATCGGCAGATATCCTGGGAACCCCCCATAAAAAAAAAACTCGAGAACGAGGTCAATGCGATAGTGACTGTACTTCGCAGAATTGGTGGTACATCATGGGGCGGATCAGTATTGTCCATGCTGACTATTTACAATGCATTATTACGACAAAAATTGCGTATTCCGCGTCCATCTTACACGGATTTTCCCACACGTCAGAAGAGGGACTTCAAAGACTTTTAGCTAGAGGACTACACATATGTCGAGGAGTTCCACGAGTGACTTCGAGTCGTCTTTTATTAGCTGAGGCTCGCCAATCATCGTTTCGAGTTATGAGAACTACAGAAACATGCCGGCATTATTTTCGTATTCAAACACAGCATAAAAGCCACCCATTGGCTCTAGACATAATAAAACGCGAGAGCAGTTATGTTCCTAAAGATATTCAAGAAAATCTCCATATATTACCTAGACGGGAATTTTGGAACTCAGATGTCGAAATCGTCCATGGATGCTTACTCTTCCAGAAATCGAATTGTTAGTAGATGGATATTCAGAAAAAATGTCGCAGTGTCGTCTGAAAGGCGAAGCGTCAATTGCGATAGCAAATTAGTAGAGAGCTATACGGAGTATGGATAGTAGGTTTATCGGCTGCATAAACTTGGACACATTCGCTTACTAACTGAATTAACAAGCGTGGTGTGAGCACGCACAAGCAAACATGGATAGATAACACTCGATGACCGCACACAAGCACTGTCAAAACGCTGGCGTACGCAAGCGCTGCCACCGCAGCGAGTGAAGGTTCGTGCGGTCTATCGCTTCAACGGAAACTGAGCGGCGAAAGCACAGCGCATACAAAGGTCAGAGCCTTGTGGAGATCGCTTTCAAGATACGATGCGCGCGACAGCCCGCACCGGCGCGAATTTATGCAGTTATCAGAGTAGAAGCCACCCCGCCTCTCTCCCGCGCAGCCTTCCGGCTTTCCTCCTTTCGCGTGGGAGATTGAATCGCCAGTTCCCCTTGCGGCCGGTTGCAAGATACGCATTTGGTGCCGCAGCACAGCGTCGCCCCCCTCCCTTCCTCTCATACCCCCACGGCTTTTGCACGACGGAATAAGTGGCGTTTGCTCTCCGCCGTGCGATCGCTCTCCGTGAAAGCGTGCGTCCCCCGCGCGCTTTCACTCACACATACGTCGCGCGGCAACGATTGTATCGCCCTTGGATTTTATACGGAACCTCACGGCGGCGACGACGACGACAATGGCGACGGTGACACCGACGGCAGAAATCAGCTTGAAGTACGTGTAATCGCTATCGCAATAAAAAGACATGTGCATTCAATCTGCTCAATAACTATCACTTTACCAGATTCATATGCAGCATTCAGGATACATACATGTCTATACAGATGGCTCCTGTGCAGCAACCTCGTCAACTTCAGCATTCAATATACCCCACCTCAATAAACAAGAATCATTTAAGTTATGACGTGCGACTTCGGCCACTACCACCGAACTATTCGCAATTCTATGTGCCGTAAAATTTTAACTTCAGTACGGGAAGCGCAAAAATGGGTAATTTTCGGCGATTCACAGGCGGAACTAATATCACTCTGCAGCACAAATAGCAAAAACAGTCAGTGATAGTGTAATATATGAAACACTTGGAGACCTCACAAAGGCAAGACAAGCGAAGCATGAAATGAAATTCCAGTGGATACCTGGATATAACAACATTCCTGGAAACATAGCAGCCGATGAAGCAGCACGACAAGCACACCTCAAAGACGATGCAGTTTCGCTTCCAAAATAAAAAAATGAACTACGCTGCATTATAAAGGCAGCATCTTTCAAAATGCGTAGAAATACATGGTTTGACCAAAATTCTAAGAGCTCTGATTTGTACCTTATCGATCCGCTTATTGAATACAAATCTCCATTGTCATTAGACAGAAATATAGGAACCCTTATTAATTGATTAAGGCTAGGCACTGCCTACACAAAACATTCTTACATAGAACTGGCCGTGCGGAAACCCCCGAATGAGATTGTGGATTTGTAGATGAAGATATACATCACCTGCTTTTAGATTGCCCACATCCCGACACACCAAGACGCCGACCTAAATCAACTCTAATGACATTAGACCGCAGACCTTTCAGTTTAAAGAAACTTTTGGGCCGTTGGTCAACAACCACCCTGCAAAAGAGCGCTTTAAAAGCGTTAAAACCTTTTCTAGAAGAAAGCGGCATTGTTAGCCGTTGTTAACGCTTATAATGTTCCTTTTATTTCAACGTCGCGGTATATGTGCATGTGTTAGTGGATTATGTTATGTTAACTATTCTGTTCTGACTATTTGTGATAATGCATTTAAATGATTTTTGCACCACCCGCTGATTAGAGACTCTATTGTTAGGTGACATTATTATATATATTTTGGAGACTTTCTTCTGCAGTGCCGTGGATTTATTTAACTTCTTCATTGTATGTACCACGTATGTTTCTGACGTTGTCGTGTTACTGTGAAAACGTTGCTTAAGAAGAATTTTTTTATCTTTTAGTGCTTGTATGAGAAGGTTGTTTGACATGTAATCTTGTATGTTGAACCCTGTATGTTGTAGGTTATACCCATTCATGATCTAAAGAGTAGCCGGCGCCTTATTTGTGCGTCAACACCTCCTTAAATCATATCAATAAAAAAATCAGTTCTATGTCTGGTAATTACAACAATAATTCTACCACTGGCGCATATTATGCCTTCTCTTTATAGTAATAGCTGATTCAATGAGTAATGTTTATTAGCGCAGGGAAAACTAAAACCAAAGAGCGCCACCTAATGCAATAATACCCAATATATACTACATACAGGGTGTCCCAACTATCATGCACCAAGATTGAAAAATATGAAAATGCCACATAGCTGGACAGAACCAAGGTAATGTTGTTTGCTGTTGCTTGGAGATACTCAGGTTATTTTTTTTTCATTCTGCCTAATTACATAATTAAACTTAAATAATCAATCAACCTCTCAAAAATTTTAATTAGATGAAAAGTGTCAGTGAGAAAATTCTAGACTAAGATAAAAAACTCCCAAAACATCTTTCTGTTGCTCAAGACGTGCTACATAAAAGTGTTTTTCCGAGCGGGAAAGATGCCCGCGATTACACGCAGAGTGGCTCGAGCGGCCAGTCGCGGGGAAATCCGCATTCCGTCTATTGCCTTCACCAAAAACGAAATCAAGTATCTGGCTGTGATGCGATAGGGGTTCATGAGAAGTCTGACCTCATGCAAAATGTTTTATTACTTTTTGATCATGTCTAAAGTATATTGTTCTGGCGTTTTCGTAAATGAAGTCGTTTTCGTAGCTGAAGTCAGCGCCTGTGTTGTGTTCTTTCTTTTATATTCGTCTTTTGCGCTGTGCAGTCATGTCAGTATTGTAGGTCTTACCGGGGTTAAAGAGGCGCGGAGTAAACGTGATTGAATTCTATCTTAACATAAAAATGATTTTATTGTTCAATATTACTGCCGGAGATCGAACGTACAAAGGAATAAATCAAAGCCCCTTTCTTAAAGAAAGATGGTTGAACGCGAAGCTTTTTTCCATGCAAACTGACTCAAAGTCAAAAACCAACGACCACGCCACGAACCAAAGAAATTCTGAGCGACTCAATGCGATGCACATTTGATTTGATTGCTTGTTTACGATTGTATTTCTTGAACGATGAAGTGGAGTGAAGACGAATTTTGTTAAGTTGCATAGCCTTTATTTTGGATCATGTAGCCGTTGATCATGTAGCCGCACACACTGATACTTTAATTTGATTATGAGGTTTTACGTGCCAAAGCCACGATCGGGTTATGAGGCACGCCGTAGTGGGGGACTCCGGAAATGTGGACCACCTGGGGTTCTTTAACGTGCACCTAAATCTAAGTACACGGGTGTTTTCGCATTTTGCCCCCATCGAAATGCGGCCGCCGTTGCCGGGATTGGATCCCGCGACCTCGTGCTCAGCAGCCCAACACCATACTGATACTTTCACGGACAACTCTACATTTGCACAGTATTGCCTTGTGATCGCTGTGGTAGACGGTCAGACACTCTCTCTGCCGTTGCCGATACACTGTATCGGCCTTACGGGCACGATCGCGCTCCCGCTTACGTTCGCGTACGGCAGCGCCTACTGCCGTGCGCTGCACCCGCGCGCTACCCATGGTGACGGCAGGGAATGCATTGCGTGACGCGCGTAATGCAATGCAGATATATACAGTTCGTCTGGGTAGCGTGCCGTTGCAGTTCCCATTGTTCTGATCGGTACAACTGCGAATGCAAACTGTAGTGTTCTACAATACGTATGTCGTGCGCCATTGTTCTATTGTGGGCGCAGATGACCAGCCGTTGTTCTATTGTGTGTTCAAATGCGCAGATAGTTCCATTGTGTAAGTTGGCTTTCCCGCAGTGCGTTTTCGGCACTCACAGACGAATCAGTGACACATAGAAAGCTTCGCTTTAAAAGCGCTGGCCGTGAAATTCAATAGCCATCTAACTTCATTAGTTGATAGGGTCTACGACAGTTCACCACTTGGTTAAAGGGGCCCTGAACCACCCCTCGGGCTCAGTGAACTAACATAGTCCGCGGGTAGCATACGCTGTTGTGAACATCTCAGCCAAGTTCTGGTGTCGTACGCGGTCCGTGGAGCTCGCAAGCGCAATGCGAAAGTCACTTTTCTCTCAAACTCTCTCGTTTCAAAAGACGCCATGATCGCCGCTCGTTTCTGTGTGCTTTATTTCGTAATAAAACACACTCCCATACACGGCTGTTATTGGTCGCTGTGGTAAGCTACACCACGGCCGCCGAGAGCAGTGTTGCCAGGTTTGACTATATATAGCCAAATTGGGCTACGGGAAAAATTTTTTGGCGTCGACTTGGACGAGTTGGCTATGTGGCTATATTTGGGCTACTGAAAATCTGCGACTTGGCTGTGTTTGGGCTATAAGTGGCGCCCTAATCCGCGTTCCTGTGGTGGCTCTGATCGGGTAGAAGCAAATCTCGAAGGCTGTGTTTTAGCTGGCTGCGCCGGCCGCGTGGCTGTGCGTATGTGCGTGCACGAAATGACCCCCCCCCCCCCCCCCGCCTTTTCTTCCCTCTCTGTGCCGTTGTCTGAGCCGGTGGCTTGGATCTTTGATGCACTTAAACTTACACCCTGCTTGATGATTAGCACCTGATCCCCAGGAATCGGGATGAACCTGGGAGTAGTGTGTTTTTCACAGTATACTGTACTAACATGTACATGTTCAGGAAGGGAGAGCAGTAAGATAGGGTCGGGGCCGTCGGGTGATCGTGGATCCGACATGAAAGAAGGTAAGCACGGGTGGATGACATGCTCCCGTTTGTTCATCGCCATGCCTTCCGGATGAAGTATCGCGCCAGGCACAGCTTCCGACCTACTCCACGTTTCTGGCGCGAAGCTTTACTGCCATTTTCCTTTTCCCGCTAGATGAATTTTTCTTCGTGCTTAGATTCGAGATTCATTTCGATAGGTTGGACGTAAGATCGGATCCTCCTCAGAGAGGAGAATCCAAACATGGGGAAGCGGGCCAAGTATGCGAGAACGTATAAAAAAATGGGAGCAAGACCCCGAGCCAAAGGTAGGTTCTGGTGCTTTTACTTCTAGATGGTTTGCCCGTAACGTCATGGATGCGGATACTCATTCTGCTAATATCGAAACATGTTTGCCACGATGACATCAGTGCACCACGTCACATGAACTTCACCCACCGTGTTAGCTTAACTTGGGAGGTGTCGTGCTGCTGGCTCGAGGACGTGGGTTGGATACCTGGCCACGGCGGCTGCATTTCGATCAAGGCGAAATGCAAAAACACCTGCGTACTTAGGTGCACGTTAAAGAACCTGAGGTGGCCAAAATTAATCCGGAGTTCCCCGCTGCGTCATGCCTCCCAATAATATCGTGGTTTTTGCACGTAAAACCTCAGCAATTATTAGAGTTTTAGAATAGGGGCCTCAAACGTATTGGGGCCCCAAAGAAATAGCGTCAAAGCCACTGCGCATGCTCAAGACAGAAACTGTGTTTGGGTTTGCGTCGGGCACGCTATTTCGTCGATTTAGCGGGAGCCCCAAAAGCTGCCCCAAAAGCTGCCCCAAAAGCTTTCGCCAACAAACATGGCGGCGTCCATCGAAGCAACGGCTCTAATTTAGCACAAAACTGGGCTCGATTCGTGGTAATGCGTGAAGTTCGTAAGCTAGAAGAAGTGATTCCGGTTATCGCTTTCTCTCCACTAACACGTGTAATCAAGATTGATTCATCATACGCCGCTGATTCCGAATTCAATTGTCGATTTCATGGCTCGTAGGCCTATCACGGATTGACTTGGCTGGGTGAAGGCGCGTAAAGTTCGTTACTCAAAACTAAGCGCAACAAGTTGCATGCTGCTAATCGAATAAGTTCTCAATTGTAATTAAAGGCGAAAACACGAACGTCTAAATCACATTTCTTATCATAAAATTGTATATGTTATTTTATTATTTATAACAGCTTTTCTTTGACACCGTAGTGACGCTGCAAACGCAACACGCTATCCGCAAACGCAAAACGTCTATTCCAAAACTCTTCATTCCTGCATGCCCCAACGCTAACACCGCCAAAGCTCTTTGGGGCCCCAAACTTTATGGGCCCCTATTCCAAAAGTTTACTAGCCATCAACATGGTTTGCTTTTTGACAGTAACCGGTTTTCACAGCATTACCACTGTTATTAATTTGTTGTTTACCATTGCTCTTTGTACGCCGTCGCGGCTTCTACCATTTCGAGCGAGTTAGTTCGGGACGAGATCGTCGCCGAAAACGACTGCGCGCTTCTTACACTAGTGTGACGGTTTGCGCAGTAATCTTTTAAAGCTCCGCTTACACTGATTCAGACAGTGAGTGGCATGTGTTGCCTGTCCCTTTTCTTAACGCATGTTCTTGGCGTGCTAGAGACCTAAGATTGCGGCCAGGTTGATGCAAATTGACACTATATAGGTAGTGTGTGTTAGAGCACTGCACGGGCTCGGGCTTACCCGGCCCGGCCCGGCCCGTGGGCCGGGCCGGGCCGGGTAGAGGAGTTTTTTCACGGGCTCGGGCCAGGCTCGGGCACGGCGTGTGCTTTTTGACCCGGGCCCGGGCCGGGCTCAGGCTTTTGACGCGGGCCCGGGTCGGGCTCGGGCTTTCTGCGAGTTATTCTCGGGCTTCTCAACTCTGAAAAACATGTATTTTTTGGTCTCGGGCCGGGTTCGGGCCGGGTTCGAGTCGGGCTCGGGCCGGGCCGGGCGGGTAACGTAGATTATTTCCGGGCCCGGGCCGGGCCCGGGTCTCGCCATAAAACTTTTGATCGGGCTCGGGCGGGCCGCCCGATGTAAAAACGGGCTCGGGCCGGGCCGCAAAAAACGGCCCGTGCAGTGCTCTAGTATGTGTCCCAGCTAATCCGGGCCAAGCTAATTGCAAAACAAAAACAAGAAAATGAAAAAAACAAGATAGGACGATGAGCAAATAACGCGAGATATCATAACGCGAAAGACTTGTTTGAGCTCATCAAAAAAGAAGCCGTGAGCACGTCGCCGTTGCAGATCGCTGAACAGCTGAACTTCTATGCCGCAGGCAGAGTAACGTGAGAGATCGATGACGCTGAACATTATTTTGTGTTCACAACAGCTAAAAAGCAGAGTTCGTAGTTAATATTACTCTAAATAACTAAAAATAATAACTTAGTAATATCTGTCATAAAATAAAAGCAGGGATTTCGCCGTCTGCAGCGATTCGCTGGAACTTAAAAGCTACCGGGGCCAACCAAAAAGTGTTCTGTGCAAGCATGATGTCGCTGTTGTTGATGTAAAGAGCCGACCATCACGGCGGCATGGACATTTTGTTACGACGGGTTGTGCAAAAAATGGTTGCCGTTGTCGAATGTGAAAATGTACACACAAATAAAACTGCAAATAACAATGTCTATATTTGGCTACGAAATATTTTGCACTTTTTTTTGTTTGGCTACATTCGGGCTACAACTTCTGTAGCTTTTGGCTACGCCGCCTCGTCGGACCTGGCAACACTGGCCGAGAGGTGCCGCCACGAGTCCAGTGGCTAATCGCACTGCGGCTCGCTTAGGAGAACCGCATTTGGCTTATGTTTAGCGCTTCGTAGGCACCGAAATCGGAAGTCCAAAATGAAATTTGAACGGCGCGCCACGGTGTCGTTTCCGAGGCGGAGAGTTGTGGCGCCGGCCCACTCCGCCGTAGCCTTCGCAGTGCAAGGCATTGAAGGAGGAAGGGGAGCACAACGGAGGCCGTGTTTGATTGCCAATAACTCCGCTTCTGCTGAACGCACTGAAATACTTTTTGCGGCAAAGTGATTCTGAAATAGCCTATTTGCATTTTAAATGTATTTCTCCACTTCGATAAAAAGTGGTTCAGGGCCCCTTTAAGTGCCCACGCGAGTTATTCTTTGATTTTTCTTTCTCCAATAAATAGATGAATGAAAAATTATGAATGTTTCCAGAAAACTTAATTTCACTTTTTCAAGAAAGTGAAAATATATCGTTGATTTGAAAAGGAAGTCGGTTTCTTTTGTTATTGGTTTAGTGGTCACACCTTAAACATAAATCTACAATTTATTTTCAGTAAAAGCTCTTTCCCAAAACGTCTGTTGCATGGAAAGGTGATAGTGCTGTTTGGGAGGAGGGGCAATTAAGATTTTATTAACTCTAGGCCGATATCTGTCTTACCACTATTTCCAAAGCCAATAGAAAACTTATTTATCTAAGATTGTGATTTTTTTTGAACGACATGGAATATTTGCGCCAGCTCAGCATGCTTTGAGGTTCTGGGTAGCCGACAGAAACAGCATTGCTACGGAGAAAGAAAAATATATTAGGAAACAAGTGAACTGAAAAAAAGTACTCCAGGCAGTAATTATTGACTTTCCAATAGCATGCGACCAGATAAATCCCCATACCCTGTTACAAAAATTACGCTAATACACCGTTTGAGGCATTTCACTGGATTTAATTACGTGTTCTCTGAACAGTAGACTTCAATTCGTAACCAAAAACATAGAAAAATCACCTGCAGGAAAATTACACAGGGATAGCATAACACAAGATAGCATAATCGAGTTTAACTTTTTATCATTTATAATATTGCTACTGTGCATATATATATATATATATATATATATATATATATATATCAGTTGATTCAGTGTGTCATATAAGCGGATGATGCTACCTTGTTCTTCACAGGAATAGATATTGATTACCTCGTTTGAGTACGTAACATGAGCTTAAATTATTTTTAGGCATGGTTGGCTCGTAACTCTGTACAAATGAAATGTTTAAAAAGCAAAAGCCGTTCTTTTGCGTTCCAAGAAAAAAAGAACTGCAAAGTTTTATATATTAATAACGCCGTCATTGATTTTTCTTCGACAGCTACAGCCTTCGGAATTATTTTTTGTGAGCATATGTGGTGGGATTCCCGTACTGAAATGGTACTGAAATGGCAAGAAGAAGTTAAGTTGGTGTTGGGCTGCTGAGCACGAGGTCGCGGGATCGAATCCCGGCCACGGCGGCCGCATTTCGATGGGGGCGAAATGCGAAAACACCCGTGTACTTAGATTTAGGTGCACGTTAAAGAACCCCAGATGGTCCAAATTTCCGGAGTCCCCCACTACGGCGTGCCTCATAATCAGAACTGGTTTTGGCACGTAAAACCCCATAATTTAGAAGAAGTTAAGTAAGGCTTTAGGCAAACTTAGTAGTTGTCAATTGTTCCTGCCACTTATTCAGAAATTTATAGTTTATTACACATTTTTTCGTTCACACTTACGGTATGGTGTGGAGCACGGGTACCGGGAAATCTAAACGAAGATTACTCATGCTTCTAAAGAATGCATTGCGCTCTATTGCAAAAACTAAATATAATAATCATACCTGACTTTCCTTTGACAAACTTAAAGAGTTAAGGTCTGATAGTCTAGGTGATGGCTCTTAGAACTTAAATTCGCAATGAAAATGATAACCTTAGCATGCTTAAAGCGAAACGGCTCGACCCGAACCACAAGGCACAGTGAGTACTGGAACATTCAGCGCTGCCCGATAAACTATGGTTTCTAAATGTTAAAATTTAAAGTTCCAGACACACTCAATGAATCAGGGAAAACAGGGGGAATGCGGGAGATGTAAATTCAAGATGGTGAGCAACACGAGAACAAGGTGAGAGCAGGAGTCGACGACTCGACAAGTGGACTTGTCTTCTTCAAGGCTTGTCTCTTGAAGACTTGTCTTCTTGAAGAAGACAAGTCCACTTCTCGGAACGTTGGCTCCTTCTCTCACCTTGTTCTCGCGTTGCTCATCGACTCAATGAATCAGTGTTACATCAGAGCGACGGCGCCTTCTTTCGCGAAACGATGGGTTTAGTATGTTCTTTTGATTATATTGTTGGTAATACATTCTTCGGTATCAGCTTGTACTAAGAAAAATTCTAATTGTATTTTTGGATTCCTCGTACTTATTTGTCGCTTGCTCACCGAGCTGCAATAGATAATTTCAAGTTGCCGTGCTTTTTTTTTATTGTGCACTTTCTGATCTGCGCCTCTGTGTGTATTATTGCAATATACATCATATTGGATAACACGAATGACATTTAGAATGCTGCCACTTTGCCACTTTAATTTACTGGGAGAAGAGCCAGTCTAGTCGTGTTTATATTGCTGCTTTTGTTGCGCCATTCCACACCACAATTTTTTTTTCGTTTGTGTGTGCCTAAACAACACAAATGATTGTGGTGAAATAAACTCAAACTGAAGCAGAATAACATTTATACAAACGCTGACAAATTTTAACATCCACATACAATATGGCCAGCTTCCGCAAAACGAACGTCGTGCAAGTCTGTCCACTCAGACGACAGAAACATGACGCAGAGACGCAACGCCGCAGAGAACATTGCTGGAACTCTGCTTTAGGCATATTTCAATATGTGACAGCGGAAGCAAGTTAGATGGAAGTGAGAGTGCAGACTGTGAAATACGACGCTGTGTGGTGCTAGTTTGTTGGACAACAAGATGTGCATTCCCGTAAGCATTACGTGCCAGTGAAAGACGATATGGTATGTTAACTAGATATGCTTCTCCCGTATTCATTTACCCAAATGCGGCTATTGGCTCAATGACTATATGTATGCGCAGAAAGCGTATACATATAGTTGCGGCCCACTTCGCGCAGGGGGATAACTAATGTAAGAGGGATAACTTAATTAAACAATTTACGCGCTGTACGCTCGCATAAATATCGTGAACAATTCAAGGTGGAAGATGCTATAGCGTGCCGCTTTCTCCGATTGCATGGTGTGGGGCATAACCTATTCAAGTCGAGCGCCGCAATCGAGCGTATATCAATTTGCGTCACCATTTTCAGCCACAATCCACCTAGGTTATACGCAGTCACGGAGCATGCAGCGCACGGACGTAAGATATTGCCGCCGGCGCTCATTGGCATTCGCGCGTAGACCAAAAGCAGGCGCGAATGAGCGGCTCCATCAGTATGTAAATCGTCGGTGACAAAGCAGCGCTCAAGCGCGAGCACCATTCTTCTCCTCGTTATAATACCTTAATATGCTGGCTTCCCAAAGCGAACCAGACTAAAAGCGACACAAAAGCAAAAAGACCACTGAGAGGGGGAGAGAGGTGTGCAGAGTGAGAAAGACGTTGGCAAGTACGGTACGAAGCGTGTGAGTAAATGTCATCTCGGTATAATAAGCCTGGCGAGCGAACGGTCTAGCGCGTGTCGCGGGGAATGCAAACTACTAGAGCTCGCACGTGTCGTGGGCGTACCATGCTCCCGTATGCACCGAGCCGGCAATATGGTAGCTTCGTGCAATTTGCCGGCTCACTTGATGGGCCAACTGCCTCTTGCTGGTTGTGCTGCGTTGCGCAGCACGTGAAAGAGGACACGCCCGTCTTTGCGGCTGGCGCGGTATTCCTGTCACTCTCGTGTTAGGACATGGTTTCCGACTAAATGAGATCGAGTTGGTTGATTAAAGCGGGTGACAGAACACACGCACGCGCACAAGTGCACGTACGCACGCATTCCCATAAATAAACGCCTAAGCAATATGAATAAATACTCTCAAATGTAGAATTTCTTCGGAATGAAGGAATATGGCTTTTCGCGGCCAGCTACCTGGTAAAAAACAGGTTGTGATGCCGGGTTGAAGCAGATATCTCAGCTGCTGATACTGCAAGTTTTAAGTACCCAGCTGAAATGCACATAATGCTCAATGGGACACCTGTGAGGAGTAATGTTGGGTGTCTATTTGAATTGTGTGGACAATTGTATTTTGGCACGCGAGCTTTGTGTATACACGTGAATGTTCCTGTGAGGGTTGTTTTATAATTCTTTTCGTTATGAACATTATGAGCACAACTTACATGTCAGGAAAGAGGAGCCGGCGCCACACCAAGACACATACATTTTTTTTAATATGTTTAATAAAAGATTAGCAAAAATAAACACATGCACATCCAAGACACATGAGGGAATATATCTGAATCGGAATTTTTGTGGCATGGTTAATCAAGTTCTGTGCAATACTATGTGTACATTTTTCTTTACTTCCGATGCAACGTGTGATCTCATGCATTGTTTGTACTATGCACCTTCCAGGTATTTATATATTTATTTATTTATTTATACTGTCGATCCCATCATAGTTGTCTAACAATATAACGACAACAATTAATCGAATATTTAGTTATATATATATGTGCAAGGTTACCCAGCTCTCATGTACCGAGTTGAAAAAGAACTAGAAAAAAAAAGATTATTCTACGCGAATAAGACCAATGGCATGTTTAGAGCGTTCTTGAGAAAGCACCACTAGTTATTTAGTCGCTCACGTTCGATAGTAAGTGAAAGCAATTCACAGTTTTGAAGCGTTGTTCTATGTGCCAAAAGATCAATTACGTGGTTTCAGAGAATTATGAGACACGTCAAAGGAAAGGTACGCATTGCGTGTTTACACTTTCCGGGAAATGGAGAAAGCCCGCCACACATGAGAATACCAGATGATTGCGCGCCTGTAGGCGTGGCCTAGCGGCGCGATTAAGCGGACTCAGTGAGAAAACAAGTTGGTCATCTGTTACAGGGCTGATCGGCAGCGATCACAGCGCGCGTGCTCTTTCCACGACGCGCGAACACTTCCCACCGTCTATTACCTTAAAGGCCGTTTCACATGGTGCGATTTTGCACTGCGATTATCGCACCGGAAGTGCGATTTCCGTCGCATGCGACGAAAATCGCAGTCGCAGGGCCGATTCTGCGATTTTCGGCTGCGACCAACCGGTTGGTCGCAGCGTCGCAACGTCGCAGCAATCGCTGCGATTTTTCCGTCGAAATTGCGCCGAGAGGTATTTCGCGGTCTGTTTTGGAAAATGGCGGCGGTCGCTCAACGCAACGTTTATAGATACTTTTTTGTCTATAAATATTGGATCAACGAGCCTCGAACAGTGCAACTAATTGAGTGGAGCCTTGGATTGCGCAATCGGTACGTAACATCAGCACCGACACGCGAACAGTGCAGATAAAAACTCGGTCAGATTTGGTTCTGTGATTTCTACGAGTTTGTTGACACGCTACGTTGCTAATCTGGCGACGCTGTTCTTTAGGTTGGCTTCGGGTGCTGATAGTACGTACTTTTGCGTGATTTTCCGTTATTCACACGCGCTGCGAGTTGGCCGGTAAATGCTACGAGGTGTCCCTCACGGGAAGGCATGGCCTTCGGATGTCGTCCCAATTTTCTGGTTCTGGAGACAACTCGCGATATACGAAAACGCCACAGTTTTATCGCCGTATGCTTTTACGGACGGAACAATTTAAAGAATATGCAACTACGGACAAATGCTGTGGTCGCGCGTATAGCGTGACCAAATGCTTGGTCACGCTATATGCGCGACCATTTAGTTGCTGTTGGTTGGTTAGGGCTTTCATGCGCATTTTACCCAATGAATCATCTCATTTCATGGTTCTGTTACTTACGCTGCGAGACGCAAAGCGAACGTGCAAACTGGATATCGTAATGAATGTTCTACAATAGCATATTTCACGCTTTGACTGGGAATAAGCAGTATTGCCAATTTATTTTCGAAGCAATATTTAAACAGTTTTTTTTTCAAATTTTTCTGATGCATCATTTTTCTCCTGAATAAAAAAACCAATAAACCTTCAGTGCGTATCCTTACTGCATCTGTATTAACCCTCACATTAAAAGGTGATTGCACATTTCGCTTACTTCAGTGCATAGAATTACTTTTGTTTATGCTGGTTGTAACATATCGCAGTACTCTAAGAAACTACTTAGCCATAAACATCCTTGCCTTTTCTTGCTTCTCTGTCTCTACTTCCTGTAAAACACATGTAATAATGCGAAAAGCAGCCGAACACCTTGTTTTTATAAGCAGTAGATAACTCATTAAACAAAAGCAGATCAAAATTGTGCAGTGAAGTCAGCCGGTTGCATTCCTTCGTATGAATGATAGCATCTTTTCAAGTGTGGGTGGGTCTTGCATGTCCACAGCTCATAAAGTGTGCAGACTCATCACGAGGCGTAGGTATAGCCCATCAAGATGGAGGCAATGTTGCTAATGAGTCTGCACTTACATGTATTACTGCATAAACTCATATAACCATATCCCATCATTACTCAATCAAGCTTGCTCAGTCATATTCACCAAAATTCTACTTATCCGAGCTTGCTCCGACTCATATTCAACAAAATTGTACTTGGCCGAGCTTGATCTGACTAATATTCACAAAGATTCTACTCAGGCAAGCTTGCACCGAGTCATATTCACCAAATATCTACTTAGCCAAGCTTGCTCCGACTTATATTCATCAAAATTCTACTCAGGTGAGCTTGCACTGAGTCATATTCACCAAAAATCTACTTGCCGAGCTTGCTTTGACTCATATTCACTAAAATTATACTTGGATCAGCTTTCCCCGACTACCACATGACAATATTCACTGAAAGTTTACTCAACTGAGCTTGCTCTTACTCGTATTCACCAAAATTCGACTCAGTCAGGCTGAAACGAACTCGGACTCACGGTTAGTTCGAAGTCTTAGTGAGCCGACGTTTGAGTGAGTTCACCGTGCTATGTATAAATTACATTATGTGACCGGTGCGGTGAATAAGCAAACATTGTCTATGAGTACGTGTTGCATTGGGTGAAATAAGGACAACTGTAAACACTGCAGTTAGTTTTCTAGAGTTCAACTGACCGTTGCGTGAAAGCTTCGCCTCATGTCGATTCAAGCAAGTGCATTGGATCTGCATCATATTTTTGCCAATCCTGCTGTCTGTCCTAACCATTACTGGGTGGCCACATTTTGTACATTTCAACACAAAGTTTAATAAATGACTGTAGTGCAATCTATTAAAAAAAGATTCTTGCATCACTGCATGTATAACAATCAGAACATGACACAAACACATGCACCTAAGATGCACACAAATGATAAATACATACAGATGAAATCAGCTAGCCACCACCTATTGAAAAAAAAGAAAAAGCACAGGACTACGCATAACCATTCCCCTTGCCAGGTACATGGGCTATTGGAGAAACACACGTGCAACCTAGCAGTTACCTCGAGGTAGCAGCTATGGACGCTTTTGCATTCGCAGCTGGCCACTCAACCACTCAAGTGTGTTCAGTGTGCACTTGTACTTAGGCACACTTTTTATTGTCTGTATCTCAAAAATTTAATGTGGCTCCTCAAGATTTTGAGAATGTTTGGATTCTGAGGCTTGCAAAGGTAAATATTTTTATTCCATTTTAGTTCAAGGTGAAGGCTCATACAAAAGATTAGAGATATTGTCAGTGCCCCTCACTTTCTCTCAGAACATAAGTGGTCTGTTATTGAGATACTAACAGCTTTTCAACAGCAAGAAAGGGAATCAGCTTCCCCTGTTTTAAGCATTGGGTTAATGCAGGCAATTCAGGGATGCATAAAGTTTTGCTACTACAATAGGTCCGGGAATACCAGATTAGACTGTACCTTGACACTTTCCTTGCACTTTCTTATTTTGGTCAAATAACCCTGTTTGAAATGGCTCCAGTTAGCATGCTCTAACATTGGTCTAATATAGGTTAAGTACATGACTAGCTTAACAGACTGGGATGCTGGCTTTCATTTCCAGGAAAGGAATCATAGCACCTGCTCCAGTTGCATGTTTTTGGTTATCAGGGGTATTCAGCCTCACTTTAAGGATAACGTGCTGAAGCAGGTAGAAGCGCACGCATGCCATTAGCGGATAGTTTCAATAGCTTCTTACCTTACACTTGCCACCATGAATACAAAATTTTAGCGTTCGATTTTGTTATTAAACAAACAAACGTACTCCTAACAAGGTATTTTAATGTTAGCCGTGTGGCTACGCGGCTGCGCTACGTACTGCAGCATATTAACTTAAGCTTCTTGATACAGATTCACAGCACACTAACAGCGCAAGAAACAGGACGAGAAAATAGACGACGCCCATGTCTGCCAGCATGATACGATACTACGTACACAAGTGACTGCAGCTCCTAAAAAAATGTGGTGTCGGCTTTTACTCCTTTCGAAATATTCAGAGAGCACTTGTATGAATAATTACAGCACAGGCGCCGAGACGGACGAGCCAGGCTGGCGCTAAGATAAACGTTCACAACACAAATTCCATTGCACGTTCAGTAATTACACACAGATCATTTGCGGCTTTGTTCAGGGGCAGACGTGAGCTTTTGGGTTGGTGCTTGCTGCTAAGTTTTGTGCAAGAATATTGCTAGGAGCAGGAACCACGAATGCGCAATCACGAGCAATACACACACACACATCCGTTTTTCAGAAGCTGACGTTAATCACGGGTAGCGCGAGGGTCTCTGCGTTGACATGACGACTCCGCCGAATCCCGAATACTGCATATGCGATGACAACAGCTATAGGGGCTTGTTGATAGGTCCTCTTGTAATTTGTTTAACCGTAGGTAGAACGACACAGGCATAAAACACACACGAGACAGCACACAACGCTGAACGACGACCTGCGAACAGCTGTTTACGTCCGCCATTTCTCCTCGTATTGAACTTCACAAACCGCTGTTCCGCACTCCAAAACAAACTAAACTTTGAAGCGTTTTTAAATTACAAAACGCACGTATTATTTGATCCTAATAAAGAGAGGTCAATTATATTATAACGCGCACGTCTTTATCATTACATTAAACGAATTTATGCGGCGTGTGCGACAAAATTTGGCAGCAAGCAACCCTGGGCGTCGCATAATCGCATTGTTGACATCGCACCATGTGAAATGGCCGTTGCGAATTTCACATCTGCGAAAATCGCAGTGCAAAATCGCACCATGTGAAACAGCCTTAAGGCCGGAGTACATGGAGCGAATAACCGGCGTCCGAGCAACGAACTTCGTCGGGCGGCGAACGCCCGGCGGCCGGCGTCAAGAAATTTGACGTCCCCCGCCGATCTGCCTGTCCAGACATTTTCGTAGGGCGAACGCCGCCGCCGGAAGCGTCTAGCGCGCAGCGGTGGACGACAGCCAATCAGGAGGCACTAGTTCCGGTCGCAATGCATGCTGCTGTTTCGCGCGCGCGCCTTTTCGTATCGTCTGCAATCGCGTTGGTGTTGCATTGGTGCTGCATGTCTCTGCACCGATTGAGTAGTTCCCAGTATGATCTCTTAGGAAGCGCGTTGTATTTGTACATCCCATATCCGCTGATCTGCGGGGAAACAGACAAGAAGTGCAAGCTCTCTACCACAGCCTTCAACAGAAATCTTCTGATCTCAGAGGCCGCATACCGTCGTCACGCCAGGAAAAAGAGTTTGAAGTCACGATGTTTGTACCACTCCTGCCTGGGCTTCGAAATGGAAGCCGGCAGTATTGTGAAATAAATAAAATAAATTCTCCCGACTTCCCCGATAGATGGCGCTGGCATCGGATATTTCTTTCGTTAGGCTTAGACGCGTTCGAAACGAGAAGCGATCTCGAAAACTCCTCAAGGTTATCCATAACACTCTGTCCTCGAAGCGGCCAGAGACTAAGCGAAAGCCGTTTACGCAGTCATTTGTTACTAACCAAGTGAATTCTACAAGGACAACGCCAAATTCAGTTCGAAGCGGGCGGCCGGGACCGCCGCCAACACGGCGGCAAACGCGCGGCGGCGTTCGCCGGATGTGTCGCGACACAGCGAACATCGTCCGTCGTGTCACCGCGTCGTTACTTGACCCGTGAAGTTCATCGTGAAAGTTCGCTCCATGTATCCCGGGCTTTATGCGACTTATCAGCTTCAGAAAATAATCCCACGAAAGCAAGGACGATTAATAAGGGGCCCTCTGGTGCTCCAGCGAACGCCGCTTGTGGTCCAAAGATCGAGTCAGAGCCCAGAGTTAACAAAACACAACAAAATATATTATTCAAATAAGGCGGTTACATACACACATGCACACTTCGGCTAGGCACCTCACAATGCAATTCAGATGGGTGTTAACAAATTACAGGAAAATAATTAACGGCAAGCACTAAGAATCCAACACGTACAGCACAGAATGAATAGGAAAACAAAGTGTCCAATCGCATTCACCCGTGCTGGTCTTGAGCCGGACGATGTCGGCGTAGCTCGAGGCAAATCTCGAAGAAGGAACTTCTTCCGGAAATGCAGACGCTCGATGAACTCGTCGATTAGCTTGCCGGGGAATCCCATTCTTCCACCGACGGTCAGTCTTCGCGCCACATCTCTTCACCGGTGCGGTCTGATCCCCCTTCTGATTCCCGCACGTCGCTTTTATTGCCTCCGCCGGCGCTTCTCGAACCTTCGACGGAATCGTTATCACGCAACATGAACAAAGCCTGGGAATCTTCTAGACATTTCTGGCGTTTTCGATCGCGGCCATCGGAGCGTCGTCGAGGAGGGTGGCGACTCATCCTTAGACGCACGCTCATGCTGTAGTACTCCCTCTTTCTGTTTCGGCTCTCTTTCTCTCTCTCTCTCGTTACCATTGCCTTCGCGTTTCTTGTCGAAGCTTCTTGACTCCATTGATCGCGTCGGATGCCTGTGGCCTATGCGCTCTCTCCCTCTGCCCATGCTGTTGCGGGGCCCTCTTGTTTCCTTGCTGGCTTGAGTGATGCACGGCGCGCGCTTCGATTATGCGCTCTTTTGTGACACAGTGCCAGGCATTGAAGAAGGAACGGGAACACCGCGGAGGCAGTGTTTGATTACCAATAACTCCGCTTCTGCTGAACACATGGAAGTACTCTTTGTGGCAAAGTATTACTGAAATAGCCTCATTTTCACTCCAAATGCATTTCTACACTTCGATAAAAAGTGGTTCAAGGCCTCTTTAAAGCTGGCCTGTTCTCAGCCAAGTACTTTCTGCCTGTTTATTTTTTCCGCCTGGTAAAGAATGCCCGCGAAATATAAAAAAGTAACAGTTTTGCCCGAAAGGCGAAGCATTTATTGCGACAGCAAATTAGTAGGCAGCTATACGAAGTAAGGATAGTAGATTTATCGGCCGTATCAAGTTGTAAACATTCGCTTACTAACTAAATTAACGAGCACGGTGTCACGTGCGCACAGGTAAACATGAACACATCTCGCTCGATGACTGCGGAAACTCGCTGCCAAAACGCTGAAGTCAGGAAGCGTGGCACCCGCCGTGGTTGCTCAGTGACTATGGTGTTGGGCTGCTGAGCACGAGGTCGCGGGATCGAATCCCGGCCACGGCGGCCGCATTTCGATGGGGGCGAAATGCGAAAACACCCGTGTACTTAGATTTAGGTGCACGTTAAAGAACCCCAGGGGGTGCAAATTTCCGGAGTCCCCCACTACGGCGTGCCTCATAATCAAAACTGGTTTTGGCACGTAAAACCCCATAATTCAATTTAATTAATTTTTAAGGAAGCGTGGTAGCACAGCGAGCGAATTGACCTTCATGCTGTATCTCGCTTCAACACAACTAAACGTCGAAAGCACAGCGCATACGAAGCTACTAGCACTGGGCGTACTTTGTCCACATCGCAGATCGCTCTGAAGATGAGGCCCGCGCGAGCGCGCACTTTGTGCACTTCGCAGATCGCTGTCAAAATATGGCGGCCGGGCTGTAAGCAAGGTCGATCCACATAGGTCGCGAAGCTTCGGGCGAAAAGCGGTTCAGTACCAATTGTCACCGACATCAGCAAGGGTGGTTATGGGAGCTGCGATTGAAGCGCGACTATGTTTAGAAGGAATAAATACTGGGAAAGAAAAAAGCGTTTTTTAATTAAAGCGAGACGCAGTTCGATTCATTCAACGAAAATAAAATTCCTAATCCATTATATATACGCACGGCGAGAAAAGAAGGGATGACTCTACTTTACTTGATCATTATCAATAAATACCTTTTTTCAGCGCCCACCGTAAGACCGCCCATCGATAGCGGTGGGCGTTGACGCCGCTATCACTTGCAATGCAATGCAGCTCTTGGAGTGCGTGGAAAGGCGCGCTCGTAAAGTTCGCCTGTTACAATACGCCCCCCCTCACATCTTGTGTTGTTTTGCATGTCGACGTTTGTTGGAATTTGGTGACGCGGGTAGTTTTATTGTTTCTTAACATGTGCAGTCAAAAGTAGTGAGTTGCAACCGTGAGATACTTGTTAACATGAAAGTGTTTTATGCCGGGGTCCACCAAGACTTCACTGACGTATTTCCGTCACGGAAATACGTCACACGAACATACACGAACATAATACAAAGAAAGAAACCAGAAGAAAAAGTTCCACAAACATGCAAAATTTGGAAATCGAACCCACGACCTCTCGGTCCGCGACGATAGATCGCCGAGCGTTTAACCCATTGCGCCACAAACGCATTTGCAGAGAGCTACACAGACGCGCCTTATATATCTAACACTCCTCCGTGTACCCGCGCTCTTGCTCGGGGCGGTGCCGCCGCCTACGAGCAGAAAAGAGAAGTACTGCATTATGACACTAACGCACACCGACAGTGAACGCTTCGGTGGTCTCAGCACTACGACGCCTCGATGCCAGCATTCGAAGGGACGCTGGCATCAAGAAGCACTACCAACGCCGCCTAGGTGGCGTTCACCGTACTCAGCACAGCGGAGCGTGGCCTCCGCAATTAGCTCTGAAAATGTTTCTGAAGTTGATCGCGGAGGCTGCAATTACGACGCGCTGTACGCGCTGATTTGACTCGGTGACGATTCAGTTACGTGCTTTGTCTTGCGCGTTGTATTAGTGTGTCAGTTACGTGCTTCGTCTTTCGCGTTGTGCTAGCGTGTGCAGCGTAGTGCAGCTTCCATATGCACGACGGTTGCTCATGGTCATCGACGTTGGTAGTCGTGATGGAGGAGACGTGCCACCAGGCGTCAGCGTGGGTGCATCAACGCCTAAGGGCGCTTTAGCCACAAAACACCAATAGACATTATATATCAATGTGCAATAAACATTACACTACTTCTGTGAAGACACGTTTCACTTTCGTGTTCTATACCGATTCCTATATAAGAGGGATCAACCACATTTTTTTACTTTAGTTGTTTTCGTGCGACAGCGCTGGCCGACGGGCTTGGCATCCGACGAAAGGACGAGAACTCTACGCCCAAAGCGTTCATCGGCCTCCAAAGAAAGTATGTTCTGCGCAGCGATGCGATTTCGACTCCCGTACAGCTGACCTTTTGCTTCATCGCTTTCCGCGCTGAAAGCTCGGAACGCACATCAAGTCGAATGGCGGGGTATTTGAATGTACAGCTCTAATTGCAGGCCTCCCAAAACAAATTTCGCGCCTATGAGAACAAAATGACGTCACTTGTGTTTTTAATGAATATGACGTCAAATTATTTTTTCTTCCGCCGGAAGTGTTTTCTCCTCACACAGATGGCGCTAAGCCCCATTAACCGCCGATAAGCCGCCATGTTTGGAACGTATGGGTTTCTACGGAAGCTTTGCTACCAGGTGTATTTACCTTGCCGTAAGCAGCAGCCGCCGCCGGAGCAAAACGCCCCCCTCTCCCTCGCCTCCCCGCCCCCTCCCGTGTCTCGCGCGTCAGAGAAGACAGCGAGCTTCCGCCCGGCTTTCTCCCTCGCCACGGTTGTTGATTGCGATTGAGCCGCGATCGTCGGCTGACCCTCACAAGCTTTCACTCGCACATACAGCCTACGGCGCGCGGCGACGATCTTATCATGTTTGGCTTTTATAGGGAACACCACGGCGACGGCGATGACTTCGGAGACGGCAAAAATGCGTTTGGAGTGTCCATATAATTTCTATCGCAATATAATATCGCGCGACTAGCATTCTGTCCGCATTTTTAAAGCTCGATAGAGAGTTTCTTTCTTTTTTTACAGAAACTTCCCGCGAAAAAACAAAAACGGAAAACATCATTACCTGTAATGGGCTGGCAGAATAAGCCAATAATGCTCACTCATACTGACTGCCAGTATTTCCTTAGGCAATGTACTCACTCACACTAATGTGCACTCACCATCGTCGGCACTTGCTCACGTTCTTACTCACTTTCGCTGATACTCACTAATTCTCGCTAGCGCTCCTAGTCACTTTCATTCACACCTACCCGCACCCACTCATGCTTATACTGGTGACCACACCTACTCACCGGAACAATCACGAACATACACTTGCGGACAGTCACTCTTGTTCATACTCACGTCTACTCAAACTCATTCACACTCACTGGCGTTCATACTCACGCCTCCTCACCCCCTTCATCGCTCACTAACGCTCTATATCACGCCTGTGAAACCAGTGTGGATCGAATATGTGTCAGTGTAACCGTGAGTGAGGATTCCGACTTTTGCTATCTGCCTCTAGAATAATATATTGCTTTTCCTATGCGATTAGCATTCTTAACCCACTTCAGCTGTTTTCAGCCTATCTATCTATCTATCTATCTATCTATCTATCTATCTATCTATCTATCTATTATATGCTGACTCAGTGGCCCAAGTTGTCTAATAGCTTGGATCCAGACCACATGTGCTTGTGCTCGTAATGCCGTAGTGGTCGTTGCATCACCGTCATTCCAGCTTCGTCATCCTATTCTTGTCATGCCGTTGTCGTCACGTCATTGCCGTCATGCAGGTTTCTTGATACAGTTGTTGTCAAGCCATTGTCTTCATACACTCGTCGTCATCATATTGTCCTCATACTGTTGTCATCCTATCGTCGTCAATGAGTTGTGGGCATACAGCCGACATCTCGCAGTCGTTCACATACCGTCGTCGTGACGCCGTCCGGGTCATTTTATTGTCTTCATTCTAACTTCGTCATCCGACTCTCCTCATGCCCCTTTCATTGTCACACTATCATTTTACCATCGTTATCACTTCATAGCGTCATCCCTTTGTCATCATGCCACCGTCACCATACCATCATCACCATAGCGCCGTCGTAGTTCCATCGACGTCAATCATTCTTCCCCATTCTATCCTATAATGCTTTCGTCATTCAATCGTCATAATGCCACCGTTGTCATAGCACTCTCGTCATGCCATTGTAGTCGTTGCGTCATCGTCGGACAGTCGTTATCATGCATACGTTGTCCCGCCGTCGTTGTCATGCCATCGTCGTTATGCCATTTTCATCACTCCAGCTTCGTCATCCTACTCTCGTCATGCCGTCGTCGTCACACAGGCTTCATGTTCCAGTCGGCATTATGCCATTGTAGTTACACACTCGTCGTCATACCATTGTCATGAAATCGTCGTCATTGCGTCTTCGTCGCACAGTCGTCATCATGCATTCGTTCTCATACCATCGTCGTCATGCCGTCGCGGTCATTCTATCTTCGTCATTCTAACTTCGACATCCGACTCTAGTCATTTCACCGTCGTCACGCCATCGTCATCATACCATCGTCATCGTACTGTTGTTTTCGTGCCCATGATCTCACGCTGTTGTCTTACCATCTTCATCACTTCAGTAACGTCATCTCATTGTCGTCATGCCGTCTCCGCCATTCCACATTCGTCAATCCATCGACATCATTCCTTCTTCATTCTATCGTACTCGTGATGTCACCATTCAATCGTGATTATGCCGTCGTTGTACTTTTATTTAGGACGTCGAGAATTCTCCCTTATAAACAAGGGACTTAACAGGGCGCCGTCAGTCACTCTCCGCTTGCTACAGACGAACTCTTTCCCCATTCCTTGGCGTATGAGCCGAATCAACCCAGACTACAACGTATCACTCAATTGTGCACAGTGTGGTGGACGTGTGAACTTGGCACACATGTTGTGGGCATGCGCAACGCAGGCCTCCTATCTGGAGGACAAGAACAAGTGGGACGACGCTCTTAGGAGCAGCTATAGCTGCAAGACCAACTCACTCTGAGCTGTCCAGTAGGCCCGCAAATTAAGCGGCAGAGAGCCCTAGGGATCCCCGTCCCGACATGGGAGGTGCCTTCTACACCTTGACGAACAGTCGGGTGTCCCTCAAGATCCTTTTCGGAAATAAAGTTTCACCACCTCCACGATGCCGCCATTGTGATGCTATCGTCGTCAATGCGTCGTCGTCAAACAGTCGCTATCACGCATCCATTGTCTTACAGTCGTCGTCATTCCGTCGTGGTGGCGCCACCGTCGTCATAAACTTGTCATCATACCGTTGTCCTCATGTGGTTGTTGTCACGCTGTCCTCGTTATACCACCATCATCCTTTAATAATTGTCATGTCACTATCATAATGCCGACGTTGTCATTCCACCTTTGTCATTTTATCAACTTCATTCCACCTTCGTCATTCGATTGTCGTCACTACAACAGCGTCATACAGTAGTCGTCATGTCGCCATATTCATATAGGTGACCGTGGTAAGGGAGTGTCATAGCAAAGTGGGACAATACCAGAGCATGTGGCATAAAGTCGAAGTGACGGAAATCTCAGAATGACCACTACCGATATTAAATAAGCGCAATTCTGAAATATGCTATGTCACTGCATTGCTCGAATGCTATTTGCGTTACCATCGGCAGTCGTCGTGAGACGAGTTTTTCCTCAATGTTTTTCCATATACTCTTCGAATACTCAAGTAAGCATAGTAAAAATATGCAATTAAATGCATTGCTGTTCTAGATTATATGTTTCTAATTTGTAGAAAGTCGTAGTAAACAAAACTCTTAAGTGGAGCAGCAGAGTATTTCATGGCACACTTACAGACTTACACTTGGGCTAGGCACTTTATGAGAAAAGGTAATGCTTTGAGCACTGACTGACTTCAGTGCTGTAATTGCGCTATGCTCCCTAACCCTTTATTGACGAGTGTTGCCTACAAGCAACATACCAGGAAACATTTTTTTTTCTTGCCGAGTTTCATCATTCAGTACGAAGTTTCCGGCTAAATGTCTTCGGCCAATACTGAATGACAGGCAGCAAGCGTCATTTGTTGGTTTATAGCAGGTAAACTGGACGAGGGGGAAAAAGTTTGGAAGAACTTAGCCACTTTTGAAGGCAAGCAAGCAAGCGTTCTGTGGGCCTAGTTGGTGCATACTTGATAAACTTTTTAGAGCGCAAACAAGAGACAAGGCACAAAAGGAAGGTGAAATGGTGGTGCAAAATTAGTCAGCCATTTCTTATACATTGTCTTTATCATGTGTTTTTCTTCCTTATGGTGTTTTTTTGTTTTTTTTTCCATTTTCATGTACGTTTAAAAAAAAGCACCTGTCCAGTGTTTCACCTCCCTTTTGTGCCTTGTCTCTTGTTTGCGCTCTAAAAAGTTTATCAGGAAGAAGTTTGGCACTTGACTCACTGTCCCTTGATAGCAAGGTCAGAGCAGACAGGCCGATGCAAGATATCCAACTGCGGTGGTGTTGCACATGTGATGTAAAGCAAATGAATTGTATGCAAATGGTTCACATATGATGAGAGCTGTCTATACAAATTAAACACGAAGCCTTACGTGGCTTGGGGTGACGCTTCCTGTTTTCTGCCTGGGGTTTTCCTCCTATTGCTGAAAAAGTTTCCGCAAAATATTTTTTCTTTTTGTTGATCATGCTTATTCGTGATGTGTTTTGCAGATTTAGAGAGGAAATAAACATTTTTTCAGGGTTTTATATACCTTGTAATTAAACGGCTAAAAGTAATAATTAAACAGTTAGCTTATGAAACTTTGTCGCATTACATTTGTATTGAAGATTCTCGCGTAAATTCTGATGTCCGCCGCTGCTAAGAAGCTTGGTCTGTGAAAAGTCATTATAGTTTCTCAAATACCTACTTTTATTAATCTGACGCACTCGTCACAAAAACACGCGGTATATTTCAAACAGCGCCTTTTGTACCATTGAATGTCATGCGAAAGTTGGGCAATCACCCCAAAAGAAAGCGCGAGATTCGCTATTATACATTTAGTGTGTACGGCTTCGGCGTTACAGTGCACCTTAATTTGTATGTGGCAAATGCGAACGCGAATCCCTCTGAGACGAGAGCAAACTTGTGATGTCGCGTAATATTCATTTATGTGCGCAGTGTCTCGGTCACGTGACTTGAGCCGATGTCCTAAACAAATGGAATCAGTACCTAAGATAAAAAGTAAGCCTCGTTCATGGTGGCTTCGCAGGAGTTGCATTATTATTTTTTTTTCTGTTGATATACAGGTGACTGACCATTTTGTGTAAGTCACTGTGGGATGAGTAAAGTGTTAGGCTGATCCCACCCCTCACAAGATCGCAATGCCCAGTGGCTTCGCGTTTGCGCTATATGGCCTCTTTGCCACTTCCTTGACGTGCATATGGGCTCCGCACACTTCGTATTCTGCGGGTAGCAGCATGAGACCAATAAAGACACGCAAGGAAGTCTTTTATTTTTTTGTGAACATAGAAAATTTAATATTGTTTGTACTTCTGATGACTTTCCTTGAAATCTCTTACGTGACTGTTAATGTGTTGTGTAACATTTTCTAAGCCTACGTCAAAGCTAGTCTACACTCCAACTCCCCCCCAAGTGAACTGTGCAAACCGCAGTTCTCGTGGGGGAGTAGGAGAATAGTAGGGGCTCCACATTGGCAAAACATTAACACGCTGTCAGGGGTGGAGCCGCTACGTGTTGTTCATTTCATGGCATTCTATAGCACATCGCGTCCATTTTCTTCTCGTCAGTGGCTAGGATAATGAAGAAAAATGGCAGCCAACATGTGGCCAGAAGAGCGGGAAGGTGGAGGATCTTTTTTTATTTGCTTTTTAATGTGACATGTTCGAATGGTTGGCTGTTTGTTTGTTTGTTTGTTTGTTTCAGAATGAATTCTACAGTTTCTGCATCTCAAAAGCAAGTACAAGAGGAAGCAGTCCTTCGTTATTTCATTTGCGCAGCTCCTCATTATTAGGCCATTGCTGCAGTAGAAAGAATAGAATTCGTGTTGTGACGCACTACTTCTGGTATGTTGCCAGAAAAGACGCGCGCTACCATCTCTTTGAATAAATTTCATTGGACTCTTGACGCAAGATGCCGTCTTTACAGCTCGCAGGACACTAGCATTAAGTCAATGAGGCCAGGCAGCGGCTGTGCTACCAAACACAACACACACAGAAAGCAGGGTGGGTGTTTGTAAAACACAACTGTAAAATGCTTAGCAATGCACACAATAAAAAATATTTCCTCTGATGGGTGCTTTTTTAGTCGTTGGTTGACAACCTTATTTCTCAAGGAGTAAGATATCGATGTGTTGATAGAGACAAATGAGGTTTATTCTGCGACCTTTTGTGGCAAGTCAATAGGATAACATAGATTTCAACTACTACTTCTGTCATCGCAAATGTAGTTTACGCTGGCTGTCGTGTACTCTATTTCTTTTTTACAGCCTTGAGGTCAAGATGTCAGCCATGGGACAAACCAGCTAACAAGGGGGAAGGAGAAGGGGTGACTGATTTTACTCTGTCTTGCTCTTGGTATTTTTAAGGATCAACCTTACCTAACGTCACAACCTAACCAAACCTGCACGTGCTTTCTTTCTGGATCAATAGGAGTTTTGCTAGCACTTTTTGATGGCGAAAACATACAAATCGACGATGAATACACAAACTAAGCATAAAAAAGTTGCAGTGGCTTAGCTCGGCTATGCCAGGATATACGTAGCGTTAGCAAAGGTTCAGCTGATTATTCTTGGCTTATTCTTAAGATTATTCTTAAGATAAGATTATTCCTATGAGTCAAGCTTCTCCGTTATTCTGCGCTGTTGAGCAGCATTTGAGCTCTCCTTCTCCATGGCTATACCACACTGGCAAACGCCAGTCAGAAGCGCAGCGGCTCCAGTGCAGTGTCAGACGGCGACTGCACAGCGAGCGCGCGCCGGCGCCAGTGCGTCTACCACGGCTACGACGTCACTCCTCTGGAATGCGCAGACAGGCGGCGGAGTGCGCGAGAGGTGCCGGCTCCGGTGGCTCCGGTGGCTCCGGTGCGCAAGATGTGTGACATCACTGATCCTTGAGCATGCGCAGCACGGCTCTTGATGTGCCGCGGGAAACGGGCTTGGCTAGGCCAGTGTAGCTAACGCTACAAAATGCATACAAGTAATGATATTTATTTATTTAGTACATACTGCAGGCCACATTGAGGTCCTTGCAGGACGGGCAGACTTTGAATACAAAACATATACAAGATACGTTCGTATACATTCATAAAAATATAAATAAAACAGTATATATATATATATATATATATATATATATATATATATATATATACGTTACAATGATATATTGCACACAGAAACACTTCGTGAATAGATCAAAAACACAATACCTTATTCAATCTATGGTGCAATTTACAGAACGATCCTTCAAGACACTACATAAAATTTTTATTGTTGTTTGGCTCAAGTGGTTTGATAGGAAATTGGGCATGGGTTATTGTAAAAAAATTCCCGCACGGGATCCGACGGAAACAATCGCACGCATTCTGATTCTTACTACTCGAACCACAATAACCTTATTTCTTTTTTTCGTGTTGCAGTATCCCTATCACATTTATTCTTGAATTTACTGGCCTTTTACACAAGTCCACGCTAAAGACCCCAGCAAGTACCGCATCCGCTTGCAGTTTGTTGTTTAACTGTGTGTAAATTGAAGACAACATGAGAATGCGCTTAGTCATTGCCAGTGACTTGCTCTTCATTGGTTTACCCAATTCTTAGGAAGCATCACGCGCTTCCCAGTCTGTCACCAATTACAGCCTGGACGTTTCTCTTTACACCAGATACCCTTAACCAGCCCATATTAAAGCATAATTTCCTTTATTTGAACATACAGTTTGATATTTCTCGCTCCCCCCTCCGCTTCCCCCCCCCCCAACTCCCCCTTTTTTTTTAAACACCTCCGCTCCCGCAGAAAGAAAAAAAAATTAATAGCTTGCAGTAAACAATCCCTTTCAGGTCACCGAAACAAGCGCCCGACAACAAAATGGCGCAAAGCTTTGTTTTGCTCAATCTTCAGAGCTACATAAACAATGTAACTGTGAGCACAAAGCTTCCCACGACGTTCCTAAACAGCTCGAACGGGCCCTCTCACCTGAGCACCGTGATAGATTATTCCGAGAGGGAGTTAGGTACGCTTCTCGTGTGAATCTTGCCGTTACAACGGTATACAGCCCTCTCGTGGCGCATTAGCTGCGAACCAATGGAGCCATTCTCACCGGCTGCAGCACACGATGGTACCATTGGAGCGCCGCTTGCAGAAAACGAAAAATGGAGGCTGCTTACATGCCAGTTTTCATACGGAGCCGTTGGAGGACATCTTCTCCTGAAGGAATTATCCTGTCTGCGGGCAACTATAAAATGTGTCTCAGGAATGCGAGCGCTGCGCAGCCATCGAGAGTGATTAGTGCCGCAGACTTATTTCATGCACCTGCGTCTCCATGACGAGCGAATGCCACAGTTGCTGCAGTGTACGAGAGACCGTGCTTTAAAAAAGTGATGCAACTGGGCAAGTTCATATTGTCACGTGCCTTGTGAGAGAACTGGCGACGTGACGTTTATTGAGGGTAGCGGCTCCTGAAAAACACGGCGCTGGGGGCTGGCTATCGAGCGGGCGGAGAAGCACGCGTACTTCTTTCTTCTTGTCCGTGCCTGCCTTTTAGCACTGTACCCACTACTGCTGGTGGCATTTCCCCCCTTCCTCGGAAAAAGCATCGGCTCGATGCTCAAGAAGCGGTGTAAGAAAAGGATGGGGAAACAGCATGGGCAAGGCAGGTGCTCGTGCAAAGGACACAATCACAGCTAGAGGAAAAACAAAAGCACAGCAGCGGGGAAGCGCGACGGGTACAGTCTCAAGAAACAGAGAGGTTGCAAACAGTAGCGTAAGTAGAAAGATGAATAAAAAAATAATAATCACGAACGCGCAACGTATGGCTTCATGCGCACAACGTGAACTACGTCAGGGCGAGGTTGTTGTCTACGCCGTGTTTGCGCCGCACTGTCTGGAACGACTTCGTAGTTCACGTCACTAATGCGGCGCAGCACTTTGTATGGGCCAAAATACCGGCTAATCAACTTTTCACAAAGGCCACGGCGGCGAACAGGGGTCCACACCCACACTTGGTCTCCGGGACTGTATCGCACTTGCCGGTGACGGATGTTATAGCGCCGTGCATCTGCATGTTGCTGCTCACCGATGTGCAGCCGCGCGAGCTGGCGGGCTTCCTCAGCGCGCTCAGCAAATTCTTCGGCGTCAGTCGTTAGGTGCTCGGTGTCGTGACTCGGAAGCATAGCGTCCAGCATCGTCTGTACTTCGCAGCCGTAAAGGAGGCGAAATGGTGCGAACCGTGTCGTCTCTTGTACGGCGGTATTATACGCGAAGGTCACGTAAGGCAAGATGCGATCCCATGTTTTGTGCTGGACGTCATTGTACATACATAGAGATCATATCTGTGATGGTTTTGTTCGTCTTGCGATGCCTGGTGTTGCTCAATTGAAAAATTTAGTCCATGAGCTGTGCCGTGAATGCCGTTCCTCTGTCTGTCATTACAGTGGATGGGGCACCATGACGCAATACAATGTGGCACATGAGGAACTGTGCTACCTCAGAAGCCGTGGCTCGTGGGAGCGCCTCCGTCTCGGCATAGCGGGTTAAATAGTCAGTGGCGACGATCACCCACTTGTTGCCGTCGGTTGACAGGGGAAAATGCCCAAGGATGTCCAAGCCGACTTGGTCGAATGGCTTATGAGGCGGTTCGATGGGTTGCAATAACCCGGCGGGCTTCAGGGGTGGTGACTTTCGTCGCTGACATTCACGGCAGCCTTTAACGTACTGTTTTACGCTTGCCGCAAGCCCGGGCCAGTAATACATCTCGCGCACTCTAGCAAGCGTTCGTGAGGAGCCGAGGTGGCCAGATGTAGGCTCGTCGTGGCAAGCGAAAAGAATATCGTCCCGCAAGTCTTTGGGAACTACTAGAAGGTAGGCTCGGTCATTCGGGCGGGAGTTCTTCTTGTAGAGCAGATTGTCTCGTAGACAGAAGGACGTCAAGACGCGACGTAGATGGCGTGGTATGGATGTGTGACGGCCCTCGAAGTGGTCGATGAGAGGTCGAATTTCAGCGTCGTCACGCTGCCATTTGACCAAGTCCGACGTAGTAAGGGCGCCCAGGAAGCCGTCGTCGTCCTCTGGCTGTCGACTGACAGATTCGGCGGGAGCACGGGACAACGTGTCGGCGTCTTCGTGCTTGCGGCCAGACTTATAAACTACAGTGACGTCAAATTCCTGTAGCCGCAAGCTCCATCGTGCCAGTCGGCCGGAAGGGTCGCGTATGTTCGCCAACCAACATAGAGCATGGTGATCTGTCACCACTTTAAAGGCACGGCCGTAGAGATAAGGGCGAAACTTCGTGATCGCCCAGACGACCGCGAGACACTCTTTTTCTGTGGTAGAGTAGTTCGCCTCGGCACGGGACAGCGAGCGGCTAGCATAAGCTATTACTCTTTCAAGGCCGTCTTGACGTTGGACGAGTACTGCGCCAAGGCCGATGTTACTGGCGTCAGTATGCACCTCGGTGTCAGCCTCTTCGTCAAAATGAGCCAGGACGGGTGCTGACTGCATGCGTTGTCCTAGGTCAGCGAAGGCCGCCTGTTGCTCATGCGTCCAGGCAAATGGCGTGTCATCCCTGGTAAGGCGAGTCAGGGGTTCCGCAATCTTAGAAAAGTTGTCGATGAAGCGGCGATAGTACGCACACAAGCCCAGGAAGCGTCGGACGGCCTTCTTGTCGGCAGGAGGAGGAAAAGCTGCTACAGCGGCAAGTTTGTCGGGATCGGGTCGAACTCCTTTGGCACTGACGACGTGTCCGAGAAACTTGAGCTCTTCATAACCGAAGTGACACTTTTCTGGTTTAAGCGTGAGATTAGCCGATCGGAGCGCTTCTAGCACATGCCGCAGGCGATGAAGATGTTGCTCAAATGTTTCAGAAAAGACAACTACGTCATCAAGATACACAAGGCAAGTCTGCCACTTCAATCCAGCGAGGACAGTATCCATCATTCGCTGGAAGGTTGCTGGGGCAGAACACAAACCGAAAGGGAGCACTCGAAATTCGTAAAGGCCGTCGGGAGTCACAAAGGCAGTTTTCTCGCGGTCTCGTTCGTCGACCTCGATCTGCCAGTATCCACTTTTCAAATCGAGTGACGAAAAGTACTGGGCCCGCCGCAGTCTATCTAACGAGTCGTCGATACGCGGCAGTGGGTACACGTCCTTTTTAGTTACGTTGTTGAGCTTCCGGTAGTGGACGCAAAAGCGTAGCGTTCCGTCTTTCTTTTTCACAAGAACGACCGGAGACGACCATGAGCTGTTAGAAGGTTCGATTACGCCATCTTCAAGCATCTCTTGTACTTGCGTACGAATCGCTTCACGTTCCTTTGCCGACACGCGGTAGGGCTGCTGGCGTATCGGGCGTGCGTCGTCGCAGGTGATGATCCTGTGCCTTGTAACTGAAGTCTGGCGTACCTTAGACGAGCTTGCGAAGCATTCCCTGAATTCAAGCAAGAGCTCGTGCAGTGCCGCCTGTTTGTCTGGAGATAACTCTGAATTAATGTCGACGTTGCCTAGTGACTTGTCAGCCATCCTAACTGGTTCAGGGGCAAAACATGCAGCAACGTGCTCTATTTCCTCGGCAAACGCTATCGAAGTACCGCGGAACAGGTGTCGATGCTCGTTACTGAAGTTGGTGACAAGCAACTGAGAACGGCCATCACTAAGCCGTAGCACACTTCTAGCAGCACAAACACCTTGCATCAGCAGATGCGATAAGTTACTTTCAGCGACCACTTCACCTTCGCGCATTCCACCGCACATCACTTCAACTAGGACACTGGTTCGCGGAGGAAGCGTAACACATTCGGTGGAGACACGAAGGGCGTCGTCTCGACGCTTGTGGTCGTACCCGTCGAGTGCTCGATCTGCTGAGAAGGTGACTACACCTCCCCGTAGGTCAATAACAGCGCCGTATTCTTGGAGAAAATCAACCCCGAGAATGACGTCACGGGAGCATACGCGTAGGACAAGGCAGCTCGCCACGAATGTCGATCCTCGAATCCGAACTCTTGTCGTGCAGGTTCCCAGTGGAGTAACGACGCGACCGCCAGCCGTACGAATCTGCGAGCCATTCCAAGGGGTAATTACTTTCTTCAGCAACGTCGCCAGCTTCCCGCTTAAGATGGAATAGTCCGCACCGGTATCTACTAAAGCGCTAACCGCGTAACCGTCGATTACCACCGGTATGTCGAGCGAAAGCCGGTCATTCCGTTCATCTGCAGTTGACGTCGGATCGGTGTCCTCGCTCGTTCGCGTCGATCGGAGGTCTTCAGCGTGTCGACTGTCAGCGGCCTCGCCCCCAAAGGTCACTGTGGTTAGTTTTCCCGGCGGGGACTTGGTGATCGTGTGCCGGAATATCGCTGGGGCGGTGGTGAAAATCGCCGTGGTGATGGCGAGCGGGACTGTCGCCCGGTAGACGGTGGCATGCGTTGTTGAGCAAGGTAATCTTCTATCTCCCGAGGTCGTTGGCCAAGTCGGGGTGGCGGTGAGTAGGTGGAAAAGCCCCGCAACCCGAGACATCGGTATGGGCACTGGCAGTACAAATGATCTGCCTCACCGCAGTGAAAGCACAGAGGCCGACGGTCCGGTGTGCGCCAAACATCCGACTACCGAGGGGTCATGCGTCGATCGTCGGCGTAATATACCGGTTGCTCCTGCGGAACCACAGCGGGAGGAGCGGCGGAGGGAAACGCTGGAGGCGCGCGTCGTTCTGCGATGTATGGTACCGGTTGTGCAGATGAAAGCGTAACCGGATGAGCCGCGTGAACTAACAGCGGGGTTGGTGCAGGGAGTCTCAGGGCTTCCGCGTAGGTCGCACGGCGGTGTTCAGTAGGTGCAGGCGCGGTGTAAGGAAGAGGACAGGTCGACCGGAGCGCTTGGTGAACTTCATCTTTGACGACACTCTCAATAGAGCTCACCACCGCTTGTGACGTGCCGAAAGCCTTCTGTATTTCTTCGCGCACGACAATACGGATTAGTTCGCGAAGGTGGTCATCGTTGCTTCTGGGGGCTGTGAAAATATCGGTGGTGGATGTCACGTTCACTTGCCGCTCATAGAAATTCGATCGTTGCTGCAGCATCTTCTCCATACTTACAGCTTCAGATAAAAATTCGGCGACAGTCTTCGGAGGGCTCCGCACAAGACCAGCGAAGAGCTGCTCCTTCACTCCTCGCATCAGGTGACGCAACTTCTTGTCCTTGGTCATTCCCGAGTCTGCTCGTCTGAAGAGGCGCGTCATATCTTCGACGAACGTGGTAACACTTTCGTTGGGCAGCTGAACGCGGACCTGGATTGCTCGTTCGGCTCGTTCGCGGCGATCAGCACTGGCGTAGGCATCTAGTAACTGACGGCGGAACTCAGGCCACGACGTCAGTTGCTGCTCACGGTTTTGGAACCATGTGAGCGCGCCGTCTTCAAGGCAAAAGTAGACACTTCGAAATTTATTTGTGTCGTCCCAGTCATTGTATTCGGCCACGCGCTCGAAGTCGGCCATCCAGTCTTCGACGTCTTCGAAGGCCTTGCCATGGAACGACTTTGGAACCCGTGGATTTTGAAGCGTGTACCGGTTCGTCACTGCGGCGCCTTCCATACCGGTTGAGATGGTCTGAAGCGCTGCGGGGTCTTCAGGAGGCAGTCCCCGGATCCTGCGGCTGGCCCGGTGGACCGGCGTATAGATTGGCACGGGGGTAGTGGTTCCACTGCCAGAAGGGGTCTGCGACATGGGTGAGGAATACCCAGCACCTCCACCACTTTGTCACGTGCCTTGTGAGAGAACTGGCGACGCGACGTTTATTGAGGGTAGCGGCTCCTGAAAAACACGGCGCTGGGGGCTGGCTATCGAGCGGGCGGAGAAGCACGCGTACTTCTTTCTTCTTGTCCGTGCCTGCCTCTTAGCACTGTACCCACTACTGCTGGTGGCAATATACTTGCAGGCTTAACAAGCTTAGACGGCAGGCTTAGACGGGAAAAAGGGGGTTTTGGAATTTCTTCCACAATAAGGTGTGTGCTTGTTAAGCCAGCAAAACCAATGTTTTTCGAGAAGTTCACGGCGCCTTGACGTCGCAGACTGTTTTTTTTTTCGATTTCCTGCAACAAAACAATGCGTATATAGTGCACAACTTAGCGCATGTAAAAGTAAGAACATAATTTAAGCTCGAGTTTCGGTGGCGCCATGCACCTCCTCGTATGACCCGTTATCATTTCTACCACCCACAGACACTGAGACTATGTACTCCATTTCGCAAGTCGTTTGTAGCGCTGATGAAGGTATACGACGCGCACACCATCAATACCCGTGCTTAGGGTAATGTAGTTCCGGGGAGAACTGTCTGGTTAACGGCAGGATTATAGAGTTTTGTTTTTGCTTAGTGCATGATATGTTACAGCGATACGTGACATGGTAGGAGGTTTGAGTATGCACGTCGTATACCGCCAATTCAGCAGCCGCTGAGTCGATGACACGGCGAGGAATTCCACACACCTAGAGAGGTATTCGGTCTTCCTATTGACTAAGGAGTCTTGCTACTTCCACAGTGCTGCAAGAGACTTGTGAGATATACAATATAGCAGGGGAAAAATAGGTACACACGCCCCGAACGCTGCTTTCGCCTAATTACTTGAGAATGGGGCGAGGTCTCGGTTCGAAGCAGCTCGCACCTAATCCTGCAACGCGCTATAGTGTTACGCCAAATGGTGGACGCACCAAATTACCGATGCTTACACACTCATTGCAATTTCTTTGCGTTTCTTCTGATGCTGTTAGAATATACGTGGAGTGCTTGCAATATGAACGTTAGCCACAGAATATGCGCAGCCGCTTGAAGCGGTTGGTAAGGTGTCCTTCATCTGTGGTTAAGTTTCTCGGTCCCTGGTCCTGCACAAGCAAACAAAGGCATGCTATCACAGTACCTAGTGACTTTCTTGGAAATAAGGACCTTTTATTGGTTTTTCGTGAATGTTTTCAGAATATAACTTTTTCTGCGCTCATGTCAATTTGCACCAATCTTTTCTTTTAGTTGGCGTGATATATGTGCAGTTATGAGTTTTCGTTTTTCCTACGCTGTGCGCAAGGTTCTGTAGTTTCGTTTCTGTTGTAATGATTCTAAAGATGTTTAACCATTGCGGTCTGATTTGACATTTGTGTATTTGCGATATATCGCGCTGTGATTATATACACAGTTTGGCATGCAGCACTAGATTTATAGAATGATTTATTCCTGCGAAATTTACCCTTACGTGTTTTCTTTAGTTCTATTTTTTACATATCTTGGTCACTGGTGTTTATATTTTATTTGGTAACATACCTTTTTCAGAAATTCGTAACTTATTAGCCAATAAAAAAGAGAATTTCGACGTATCGCAAGTACATATCGATGCGCAGCCAAGAGGACCGGACAAACAGCGCATTACACCACGGATAAGGTATAAATGTGCACGGCTAAAGCGACGTTATGAGCAAGTAGCTTAGCCAGCATTTCCAGCTGAAGCACCGTTCTCAAAGATAGAACGAATGCCCTGGAATGACTGGAAATACTCATGAGCTTCTTGCCAGCAATGAAGTGCCTTAATTCATGTAAAATGTAGTGTTAGTAAGGTTTGAAAACCGCGCACTTGGAATTTTACATTTAATTACGGGATTTATTCGCAGACGAAATTACGACACACGAAGCAGCTCGCTTCTCTGCCGGGCTAAGGAAGTACGCACAACAGTTACTACAGTTACAGCTACAGTTACAGCTATACTAAGAAAAAAATATTTTTGCACGAACCTACATTTTCTATTGAAGGTACTTGATTCATAGGAAATTTTCATCACCCGCCAGGTTGGCTTAGCATCTATGGTGCTGCATTGCTAAGCCCGAGGTCACTGGATCAAATCCCGGCCACGGCGGCCGCATTTCGGTGGGGGTGAAATGCAGAAACGCCCGTATGCCGTGCATTAGGTGCACGTTAAAGACCCCAGGTGGTCAAAATTATTCCGGAGTCCCCCAATACGGCGTGATTTATAGTCCGATCGTGGTTCTAGCACGTAAAACTACACAATTAATTTTTAATGAATATTCAGACGCTTGATAGGCAGACGGGGCCGAGAAAACGAGCAGGGAAGACGCGTTGTGATGGTGGGGCATCAACGTTCGGGGGGCCAATAACTGACGGAGGGATTAGGTAAAGCGCCAATGCCCAAGGGGTCTTGCTACGCTCCCGTTGTCCAGTAGACACAAAAGAGCCCGCCTGCCGTCTCTCCTCGACCAATCTTTGGAGTGACGCCACCAAGTAAGCTTCGTGGAACAACACAAAAACGCGAGTGCACTGTGCTACTACGGATGCTTTGCAGGGACGCCTCACTTTTTTTTTATTATTGATATGTACTTGAAGGAAGGATATGCGCTTTTAATAGCGCTGGTTACACCTTTTCGCAGCGCAAGAAAAACTGTAAACACGAAAATATCGAGAGAGTCGAATATCACAAACATTTGCTAAGTTCAACACAAGCGTAAAGGAAGGTACAGAAAAGCGTAAGATCGTACACTAAAAGGCAGACAGTTGCGTAAACACAAGAGAGTCCGAAACTGCCACATGAGTTCACATTTTTGTAGGTGAGACAGTTGACGAATTTACACATTCATATATAAAAGACATAAACTACACATGCTATAGTCACCGTTTGTCAAATGCCTCAAGTTCTTGTACTTTGTTCTCTTGGTGTTTGAATATATTTATGTGTGCCGTGTCTATCGCCGTTTCTTCCTGCTGCCCGCGGAGGTGTCTGTGACTCTCCCCAATAAGCCGGCTCCCGCAACCAAATCATAACAAATGGTGTCTGCGAAGGGGACTTTCAGCCTGGTTTATTAAAAAGATCACAGGCAGTGCAGTCAGATAGTGTAGCTAATGACGGTACGACAAATGGGTGAAATAATTGCGGTGGTTGCAAAACTTGGCTTGGAAGGACAGATGAGGAAGAAAAGAAAGCGGGTGAAGTTCACCGCAAAGCGCTTGATGTTCAACTGCCAAGCGTGTGGGCATGCAAGCCGGAAGCTTGAGTTAGAACTCGTCAACTTGGATCACGATTTGCGTTTGGAAGAGATGTGCGCTAGGAGAATGATGACGAATAGAGGTTCCGAGGCTGAAACCAGATGTCTGGGGATACGGCGTGGTGTGGAGGGCGAGTCATATTGGAGAATACGCAACTTCTAATCACCCAAGTTCACTCCCAGCATAAGAAATAGGAAGGACTTTGTGTGTCCAGAGATGCTCATGAATGAGCACAAGCTTGATGTAGCGCTCCTACCAAGAAAGAATCCATTGGGGCTGAAAGCAAAGAGACAGTATAACCACTAAGCATACATCACAAAATGAGACGGTGGCAGGAAGTGGCATGTTTCGAATGGAGATGTCCCATTTTCTTGAAGTGATTTTTACTTTTTTTGGCCTGACAGTGACAGAGTCACATGTTCTTCCGATGTGCTCGATGGCGAGGCTATTTGAACAGAAAGTAGTTGCGAAAAGCAATGCGTAGGCAGACAATATAATAGTGAAGTAAACTACCAGCGACCAAGATATTTAGAGAAAGGTTTGGTTATGCTTCTGGAAACAGGAGAAACACACCCCACTCAGAGCCCAGGAGGTTAGATTGTCTCAGTTAGCGACAGGGAATGGTTTCATGAAGAACCAAGAAGTATGTGCCAAACAGATGACCGCTTCTTGAAAGGGGGGCATGTCGCAACTGTGATTATCCCCGGGACGGCCATAGAGACAGTTCACCAGCACCTGACCTCTTATCTGTTGAGAGGAATATTGACTGTAACAGTTGTGTTCAAAGCGCCACAAAAACAGTCGAACCCATCAGGGAAAACGCGAGACACAGACAGAGGAGGGCGCGGTGGTCCCCTTTTGGTTGGGACAAGCAAATTTAGAACAATCTGTGGAAACATGACATGAAATGAAGTATGAAAAAATATAAAAAATAAGACGGTTGCATTGCTACTTAATTCATCAGGTTACCACTTAAGTTTACGCTTCCTTCAGACAAGAAGTACGAAACGCAAGAGGGGCTCTGTGCTGTAGGCTTAGTCTGCTCGTGTGCACGCGCACGTTCTCAATTCAAGAGTGGCAAGCAGGGAACACGTTGTAACGTTGCGAAAGTGACATATAAAGATGTATTTAGAATATTTACGAGAGAAGCAGCGATACATAAACAAGATGGCTGTCGAGACGAATTGCACCTCGACACGTCAAATCGTCTTCTGACAGGCGCCACTCTTGCAGAGCACTGCACGCGCCGATTTTTGCGGCCCGGGCCCGGCCCGGGCCCGTTTTTACATTGGGCGGCCCGCCCTAGCCCGATCAAAACTTTTATGGCGAGACCCGGGCCCGGAATAATCTACGTTACCCGCCCGGCCCGGCCCGCCACCCCTTTATCTTAAGCCCGAGCCCTGCCCGAGCCCGACTCGAAACCGGCCCGAACCCGGCCCGAGACCGAAAAATACATGTTTTTCAGAGTTGAGAAACCCGAGAATAACTCGCAGAAAGCCCGAGCCCGGCCCGGGCCCGCGTCAAAAAACCCGAGCCCGGCCCGGGCCCGGGTCAAAAAGCACACGCCGTGCCCGAGCCCGGCCCGAGCCCGTGAAAAAACTGCTCTACCCGGCCCGGCCTGGCCCACGGGCCGGGCCGGGCCCGGGCTTTTGGGTAGGCCCGAGCCCGTGCAGTGCTCTACACTCTTGGTTGGGCGGTAACATAAACCCCGCCTGTAAAGTCGCCATCTCGGCGCTAACTATAAGGCAGGTGAGCTTGCGGCAAATTAAGGCTTCAGCCGGGAAACATGCACAACGTCAGTGGCGACACGTAGGTCCAGCGGAGCGATCTCGTAGAACACATCACCAAGCTGACGCAATATCGTGTAGGGCCCTGTGTAGCGCGGCAGCAGCGTTTCAGATAAGCCGACGCGGCGACATGGCGTCCGTAAGAGGACAACGAAGCCAGTAGGCAATCGAACGTCCCAATGTTGGCTGTCGTACCGGATCTTCTGCGCTACCTGAGACTCAATGAGCCGAGAACCGGCAATCTGGAGTGCCATGTGAGCGCGGGTGAAGACGTCTTGAGCATATTCAGTGGGAGTGTT